>NC_080404.1:4266363-4570568 GCF_030265065.1 Corythoichthys intestinalis
GCGCAGAAGTCAACCAAACTTCACCCAATAGTGTATTGTATCACAATCTAGTAGTTACATTTGAAAATTTTGTTCTAGGACATTTTGTTTGAGCGCAATCCTCAAACTTAGGTCAAAAAAGCCATTTAAGCCTTTTCACAGTGAGATCTATGCGATATGGCCTAGAAATGTAATTTTGATGTTAACTCCCAAACCGCTGCGCAGAAGTCAACCAAACTTCACCCAATAGTGTATTGTATCACATTCTAGTAGTTACATTTGAAAATTTCGTTATAGGACATTTGGTTTGAGCGCAATCATTAAACTTAGGTCAAAAAAGCCATTTAAGCCTTTTCACAGTGAGATCTATGCGATATGGCCGAGAAATGTAATTTTGATGTTAACTCCCAAACCGCTGCGCAGAAGTAAACCAAACTTCACCCAATAGTGTATTGTATCACAATCTAGTAGTTACATGTGGAAATTTGGTTCTAGGACATTTGATTTGAGCGCAATCCTCAAACTTAGGTCAAAAAAGCCATTTAAGCCTTTTCACAGTGAGATCTATGCGATATGGCCGAGAAATGTAATTTTGATGTTAACTCCCAAACCGCTGCGCAGAAGTCAACCAAACTTCACCCAATAGTGTATTGTATCACAATCTAGTAGTTACATTTGAAAATTTTGTTCTAGGACATTTTGTTTGAACGCAATCATCAAACTTAAATAAAAAAGTCATTTAAGCCTTTTCACAGTGAGATCTATGCGATATGGCCGAGAAATGTAATTTTGATGTTAACTCCCAAACCGCTGCGCAGAAGTCAACCAAACTTCACCCAATAGTGTATTGTATCACAATGTAGTAGTTACATTTGAAAATTTTGTTCTAGGACATTTTGTTTGAACGCAATCATCAAACTTAATTAAAAAAGTCATTTAAGCCTTTTCACAGTGAGATCTATGCGATATGGCCGAGAAATGTAATTTTGATGTTATCTCCCAAACCGCTGCGCAGAAGTCAACCAAACTTCACCCAATAGTGTATTGTATCACAATGTAGTAGTTACATTTGAAAATTTTGTTCTAGGACATTTTGTTTGAACGCAATCATCAAACTTATTTAAAAAAGTCATTTAAGCCTTTTCACAGTGAGATCTATGCGATATGGCCGAGAAATGTAATTTTGATGTTAACTCCCAAACCGCTGCGCAGAAGTCAACCAAACTTCACCCAATAGTGTATTGTATCACAATCTAGTAGTTACATGTGGAAATTTGGTTCTAGGACATTTGATTTGAGCGCAATCCTCAAACTTAGGTCAAAAAAGCCATTTAAGCCTTTTCACAGTGAGATCTATGCGATATGGCCGAGAAATGTAATTTTGATGTTAACTCTCAAACCGCTGCGCAGAAGTCAACCAAACTTCACCCAATAGTGTATTGTATCACAATCTAGTAGTTACATTTGAAAATTTTGTTCTAGGACATTTTGTTTGAACGCAATCATCAAACTTAATTAAAAAAGTCATTTAAGCCTTTTCACAGTGAGATCTATGCGATATGGCCGAGAAATGTAATTTTGATGTTAACTCCCAAACCGCTGCGCAGAAGTCAACCAAACTTCACCCAATAGTGTATTGTATCACAATCTAGTAGTTACATTTGAAAATTTTGTTCTAGGAAATTTTGTTTGAGCGCAATCATCAAACTTAAATAAAAAAGTCATTTAAGCCTTTTCACAGTGAGATCTATGCGATATGGCCGAGAAATGTAATTTTGATGTTAACTCCCAAACCGCTGCGCAGAAGTCAACCAAACTTCACCCAATAGTGTATTGTATCACAATCTAGTAGTTACATTTGAAAATTTTGTTCTAGGACATTTTGTTTGAGCGCAATCCTCAAACTTAGGTCAAAAAAGCCATTTAAGCCTTTTCACAGTGAGATCTATGCGATATGGCCTAGAAATGTAATTTTGATGTTAACTCCCAAACCGCTGCGCAGAAGTCAACCAAACTTCACCCAATAGTGTATTGTATCACAATCTAGTAGTTACATGTGGAAATTTGGTTCTAGGACATTTGATATGAGCGCAATCCTCAAACTTAGGTCAAAAAAGCCATTTAAGCCTTTTCACAGTGAGATCTATGCGATATGGCCGAGAAATGTAATTTTGATGTTAACTCCCAAACCGCTGCGCAGAAGTCAACCAAACTTCACCCATTAGTGTATTGTATCACAATCCAGTAGTTACATGTGGAAATTTGGTTCTAGGACATTTGATTTGAGCGCAATCCTCAAACTTAGGTCAAAAAAGCCATTTAAGCCTTTTCACAGTGAGATCTATGCGATATGGCCGAGAAATGTAATTTTGATGTTAACTCCCAAACCGCTGCGCAGAAGTCAACCAAACTTCACCCAATAGTGTATTGTATCACAATCTAGTAGTTACATTTGAAAATTTTGTTCTAGGACATTTTGTTTGAACGCAATCATCAAACTTAATTAAAAAAGTCATTTAAGCCTTTTCACAGTGAGATCTATGCGATATGGCCGAGAAATGTAATTTTGATGTTAACTCCCAAACCGCTGCGCAGAAGTCAACCAAACTTCACCCAATAGTGTATTGTATCACAATCTAGTAGTTACATTTGAAAATTTTGTTCTAGGACATTTTGTTTGAGCGCAATCCTCAAACTTAGGTCAAAAAAGCCATTTAAGCCTTTTCACAGTGAGATCTATGCGATATGGCCTAGAAATGTAATTTTGATGTTAACTCCCAAACCGCTGCGCAGAAGTCAACCAAACTTCACCCAATAGTGTATTGTATCACATTCTAGTAGTTACATTTGAAAATTTCGTTATAGGACATTTGGTTTGAGCGCAATCATTAAACTTAGGTCAAAAAAGCCATTTAAGCCTTTTCACAGTGAGATCTATGCGATATGGCCGAGAAATGTAATTTTGATGTTAACTCCCAAACCGCTGCGCAGAAGTCAACCAAACTTCACCCAATAGTGTATTGTATCACAATCTAGTAGTTACATTTGAAAATTTTGTTCTAGGACATTTTGTTTGAACGCAATCATCAAACTTAAATAAAAAAGTCATTTAAGCCTTTTCACAGTGAGATCTATGCGATATGGCCGAGAAATGTAATTTTGATGTTAACTCCCAAACCGCTGCGCAGAAGTCAACCAAACTTCACCCAATAGTGTATTGTATCACAATGTAGTAGTTACATTTGAAAATTTTGTTCTAGGACATTTTGTTTGAACGCAATCATCAAACTTAATTAAAAAAGTCATTTAAGCCTTTTCACAGTGAGATCTATGCGATATGGCCGAGAAATGTAATTTTGATGTTATCTCCCAAACCGCTGCGCAGAAGTCAACCAAACTTCACCCAATAGTGTATTGTATCACAATGTAGTAGTTACATTTGAAAATTTTGTTCTAGGACATTTTGTTTGAACGCAATCATCAAACTTATTTAAAAAAGTCATTTAAGCCTTTTCACAGTGAGATCTATGCGATATGGCCGAGAAATGTAATTTTGATGTTAACTCCCAAACCGCTGCGCAGAAGTCAACCAAACTTCACCCAATAGTGTATTGTATCACAATCTAGTAGTTACATGTGGAAATTTGGTTCTAGGACATTTGATTTGAGCGCAATCCTCAAACTTAGGTCAAAAAAGCCATTTAAGCCTTTTCACAGTGAGATCTATGCGATATGGCCGAGAAATGTAATTTTGATGTTAACTCTCAAACCGCTGCGCAGAAGTCAACCAAACTTCACCCAATAGTGTATTGTATCACAATCTAGTAGTTACATTTGAAAATTTTGTTCTAGGACATTTTGTTTGAACGCAATCATCAAACTTAATTAAAAAAGTCATTTAAGCCTTTTCACAGTGAGATCTATGCGATATGGCCGAGAAATGTAATTTTGATGTTAACTCCCAAACCGCTGCGCAGAAGTCAACCAAACTTCACCCAATAGTGTATTGTATCACAATCTAGTAGTTACATTTGAAAATTTTGTTCTAGGAAATTTTGTTTGAGCGCAATCATCAAACTTAAATAAAAAAGTCATTTAAGCCTTTTCACAGTGAGATCTATGCGATATGGCCGAGAAATGTAATTTTGATGTTAACTCCCAAACCGCTGCGCAGAAGTCAACCAAACTTCACCCAATAGTGTATTGTATCACAATCTAGTAGTTACATTTGAAAATTTTGTTCTAGGACATTTTGTTTGAGCGCAATCCTCAAACTTAGGTCAAAAAAGCCATTTAAGCCTTTTCACAGTGAGATCTATGCGATATGGCCTAGAAATGTAATTTTGATGTTAACTCCCAAACCGCTGCGCAGAAGTCAACCAAACTTCACCCAATAGTGTATTGTATCACAATCTAGTAGTTACATTTGAAAAATTTGTTCTAGGACATTTTGTTTGAACGCAATCATTAAACTTAGGTCAAAAAAGCCATTTAAGCCTTTTCACAGTGAGATCTATGCGATATGGCCGAGAAATGTAATTTTGATGTTAACTCCCAAACCGCTGCGCAGAAGTAAACCAAACTTCACCCATTAGTGTATTGTATCACAATCTAGTAGTTACATGTGGAAATTTGGTTCTAGGACATTTGATTTGAGCGCAATCCTCAAACTTAGGTCAAAAAAGCCATTTAAGCCTTTTCACAGTGAGATCTATGCGATATGGCCGAGAAATGTAATTTTGATGTTAACTCCCAAACCGCTGCGCAGAAGTCAACCAAACTTCACCCAATAGTGTATTGTATCACAATCTAGTAGTTACATTTGAAAATTTTGTTCTAGGACATTTTGTTTGAACGCAATCATCAAACTTAATTAAAAAAGTCATTTAAGCCTTTTCACAGTGAGATCTATGCGATATGGCCGAGAAATGTAATTTTGATGTTAACTCCCAAACCGCTGCGCAGAAGTCAACCAAACTTCACCCATTAGTGTATTGTATCACAATCTAGTAGTTACATGTGGAAATTTGGTTATAGGACATTTGATTTGAGCGCAATCCTCAAACTTAGGTCAAAAAAGCCATTTAAGCCTTTTCACAGTGAGATCTATGCGATATGGCCGAGAAATGTAATTTTGATGTTAACTCCCAAACCGCTGCGCAGAAGTCAACCAAACTTCACCCAATAGTGTATTTTATCACAATCTAGTAGTTACATTTGGAAATTTAGTTCTAGGACATTTGATTTGAGCGCAATCTTCAAACTTAATTAAAAAAAGTCATTTAAGCCTTTTCACAGTGAGATCTATGCGATATGGCCGAGAAATGTAATTTTGATGTTAACTCCCAAACCGCTGCGCAGAAGTCAACCAAACTTCACCCAATAGTGTATTGTATCACAATCTAGTAGTTACATTTGAAAATTTTGTTCTAGGAAATTTTGTTTGAGCGCAATCATCAAACTTAATTAAAAAAGTCATTTAAGCCTTTTCACAGTGAGATCTATGCGATATGGCCGAGAAATGTAATTTTGATGTTAACTCCCAAACCGCTGCGCAGAAGTCAACCAAACTTCACCCATTAGTGTATTGTATCACAATCTAGTAGTTACATGTGGAAATTTGGTTCTAGGACATTTGATATGAGCGCAATCCTCAAACTTAGGTCAAAAAAGCCATTTAAGCCTTTTCACAGTGAGATCTATGCGATATGGCCGAGAAATGTAATTTTGATGTTAACTCCCAAACCACTGCGCAGAAGTCAACCAAACTTCACCCAATAGTGTATTGTATCACAATCTAGTAGTTACATTTGAAAATTTTGTTCTAGGACATTTTGTTTGAACGCAATCATCAAACTTAATTAAAAAAGTCATTTAAGCCTTTTCACAGTGAGATCTATGCGATATGGCCGAGAAATGTAATTTTGATGTTAACTCCCAAACCGCTGCGCAGAAGTCAACCAAACTTCACCCATTAGTGTATTGTATCACAATCTAGTAGTTACATGTGGAAATTTGGTTCTAGGACATTTGATTTGAGCGCAATCCTCAAACTTAGGTCAAAAAAGCCATTTAAGCCTTTTCACAGTGAGATCTATGCGATATGGCCGAGAAATGTAATTTTGATGTTAACTCCCAAACCGCTGCGCAGAAGTCAACCAAACTTCACCCAATAGTGTATTGTATCACAATCTAGTAGTTACATTTGAAAATTTTGTTCTAGGACATTTTGTTTGAACGCAATCATCAAACTTAATTAAAAAAGTCATTTAAGCCTTTTCACAGTGAGATCTATGCGATATGGCCGAGAAATGTAATTTTGATGTTAACTCCCAAACCGCTGCGCAGAAGTCAACCAAACTTCACCCAATAGTGTATTGTATCACAATCTAGTAGTTACATTTGAAAATTTCGTTCTAGGACATTTGGTTTGAGCGCAATCATTAAACTTAGGTCAAAAAAGCCATTTAAGCCTTTTCACAGTGAGATCTATGCGATATGGCCGAGAAATGTAATTTTGATGTTAACTCCCAAACCGCTGCGCAGAAGTAAACCAAACTTCACCCATTAGTGTATTGTATCACAATCTAGTAGTTACATGTGGAAATTTGGTTCTAGGACATTTGATTTGAGCGCAATCCTCAAACTTAGGTCAAAAAAGCCATTTAAGCCTTTTCACAGTGAGATCTATGCGATATGGCCGAGAAATGTAATTTTGATGTTAACTCCCAAACCGCTGCGCAGAAGTCAACCAAACTTCACCCAATAGTGTATTGTATCACAATCTAGTAGTTACATTTGAAAATTTTGTTCTAGGACATTTTGTTTGAACGCAATCATCAAACTTAATTAAAAAAGTCATTTAAGCCTTTTCACAGTGAGATCTATGCGATATGGCCGAGAAATGTAATTTTGATGTTAACTCCCAAACCGCTGCGTAGAAGTCAACCAAACTTCACCCATTAGTGTATTGTATCACAATCTAGTAGTTACATGTGGAAATTTGGTTCTAGGACATTTGATATGAGCGCAATCCTCAAACTTAGGTCAAAAAAGCCATTTAAGCCTTTTCACAGTGAGATCTATGCGATATGGCCGAGAAATGTAATTTTGATGTTAACTCCCAAACCGCTGCGCAGAAGTCAACCAAACTTCACCCAATAGTGTATTGTATCACAATCTAGTAGTTACATTTGAAAATTTTGTTCTAGGAAATTTTGTTTGAGCGCAATCTTTAAACTTAATTAAAAAAGTCATTTAAGCCTTTTCACAGTGAGATCTATGCGATATGGCCGAGAAATGTAATTTTGATGTTAACTCCCAAACCGCTGCGCAGAAGTCAACCAAACTTCACCCATTAGTGTATTGTATCACAATCTAGTAGTTACATGTGGAAATTTGGTTCTAGGACATTTGATTTGAGCGCAATCCTCAAACTTAGGTCAAAAAAGCCATTTAAGCCTTTTCACAGTGAGATCTATGCGATATGGCCGAGAAATGTAATTTTGATGTTAACTCCCAAACCGCTGCGCAGAAGTCAACCAAACTTCACCCAATAGTGTATTGTATCACAATCTAGTAGTTACATTTGAAAATTTTGTTGTAGGACATTTTGTTTGAACGCAATCATCAAACTTAATTAAAAAAGTCATTTAAGCCTTTTCGCAGTGAGATCTATGCGATATGGCCGAGAAATGTAATTTTGATGTTAACTCCCAAACCGCTGCGCAGAAGTCAACCAAACTTCACCCAATAGCGTATTGTATCACAATCTAGTAGTTACATTTGAAAATTTTGTTCTAGGACATTTTGTTTGAGCGCAATCCTCAAACTTAGGTCAAAAAAGCCATTTAAGCCTTTTCACAGTGAGATCTATGCGATATGGCCTAGAAATGTAATTTTGATGTTAACTCCCAAACCGCTGCGCAGAAGTCAACCAAACTTCACCCAATAGTGTATTGTATCACAATCTAGTAGTTACATTTGAAAATTTTGTTCTAGGACATTTTGTTTGAACGCAATCATAAAACTTAATTAAAAAAGTCATTTAAGCCTTTTCACAGTGAGATCTATGCGATATGGCCGAGAAATGTAATTTTGATGTTAACTCCCAAACCGCTGCGCAGAAGTCAACCAAACTTCACCCATTAGTGTATTGTATCACAATCTAGTAGTTACATGTGGAAATTTGGTTCTAGGACATTTGATTTGAGCGCAATCCTCAAACTTAGGTCAAAAAAGCCATTTAAGCCTTTTCACAGTGAGATCTATGCGATATGGCCGAGAAATGTAATTTTGATGTTAACTCCCAAACCGCTGCGCAGAAGTCAACCAAACTTCACCCAATAGTGTATTGTATCACAATCTAGTAGTTACATTTGAAAATTTTGTTCTAGGACATTTTGTTTGAACGCAATCATCAAACTTAATTAAAAAAGTCATTTAAGCCTTTTCACAGTGAGATCTATGCGATATGGCCGAGAAATGTAATTTTGATGTTAACTCCCAAACCGCTGCGCAGAAGTCAACCAAACTTCACCCAATAGTGTATTGTATCACAATCTAGTAGTTACATTTGAAAATTTTGTTCTAGGACATTTTGTTTGAGCGCAATCCTCAAACTTAGGTCAAAAAAGCCATTTAAGCCTTTTCACAGTGAGATCTATGCGATATGGCCTAGAAATGTAATTTTGATGTTAACTCCCAAACCGCTGCGCAGAAGTCAACCAAACTTCACCCAATAGTGTATTGTATCACAATCTAGTAGTTACATTTGAAAATTTTGTTCTAGGACATTTTGTTTGAACGCAATCATTAAACTTAGGTCAAAAAAGCCATTTAAGCCTTTTCACAGTGAGATCTATGCGATATGGCCGAGAAATGTAATTTTGATGTTAACTCCCAAACCGCTGCGCAGAAGTAAACCAAACTTCACCCATTAGTGTATTGTATCACAATCTAGTAGTTACATGTGGAAATTTGGTTCTAGGACATTTGATTTGAGCGCAATCCTCAAACTTATGTCAAAAAAGCCATTTAAGCCTTTTCACAGTGAGATCTATGCGATATGGCCGAGAAATGTAATTTTGATGTTAACTCCCAAACCGCTGCGCAGAAGTCAACCAAACTTAACCCAATAGTGTATTGTATCACAATCTAGTAGTTACATTTGAAAATTTTGTTCTAGGACATTTTGTTTGAACGCAATCATCAAACTTAATTAAAAAAGTCATTTAAGCCTTTTCACAGTGAGATCTATGCAATATGGCCGAGAAATGTAATTTTAATGTTAACTCCCAAACCGCTGCGCAGAAGTCAACCAAACTTCACCCATTAGTGTATTGTATCACAATCTAGTAGTTACATGTGGAAATTTGGTTATAGGACATTTGATTTGAGCGCAATCCTCAAACTTAGGTCAAAAAAGCCATTTAAGCCTTTTCACAGTGAGATCTATGCGATATGGCCGAGAAATGTAATTTTGATGTGAACTCCCAAACCGCTGCGCAGAAGTCAACCAAACTTCACCCAATAGTGTATTTTATCACAATCTAGTAGTTACATTTGGAAATTTAGTTCTAGGACATTTGATTTGAGCGCAATCTTCAAACTTAATTAAAAAAAGTCATTTAAGCCTTTTCACAGTGAGATCTATGCGATATGGCCGAGAAATGTAATTTTGATGTTAACTCCCAAACCGCTGCGCAGAAGTCAACCAAACTTCACCCAATAGTGTATTGTATCACAATCTAGTAGTTACATTTGAAAATTTTGTTCTAGGAAATTTTGTTTGAGCGCAATCATCAAACTTAATTAAAAAAGTCATTTAAGCCTTTTCACAGTGAGATCTATGCGATATGGCCGAGAAATGTAATTTTGATGTTAACTCCCAAACCGCTGCGCAGAAGTCAACCAAACTTCACCCATTAGTGTATTGTATCACAATCTAGTAGTTACATGTGGAAATTTGGTTCTAGGACATTTGATTTGAGCGCAATCCTCAAACTTAGGTCAAAAAAGCAATTTAAGCCTTTTCACAGTGAGATCTATGCGATATGGCCGAGAAATGTAATTTTGATGTTAACTCCCAAACCGCTGCGCAGAAGTCAACCAAACTTCACCCATTAGTGTATTGTATCACAATCTAGTAGTTACATGTGGAAATTTGGTTCTAGGACATTTGATTTGAGCGCAATCCTCAAACTTAGGTCAAAAAAGCCATTTAAGCCTTTTCACAGTGAGATCTATGCGATATGGCCGAGAAATGTAATTTTGATGTTAACTCCCAAACCGCTGCGCAGAAGTCAACCAAACTTCACCCAATAGTGTATTGTATCACATTCTAGTAGTTACATTTGAAAATTTCCTTCTAGGACATTTGGTTTGAGCGCAATTATTAAACTTAGGTCCAAAAAGCCATTCAAGCCTTTTCACAGTGAGATCTATGCGATATGGCCGAGAAATGTAATTTTGATGTTAACTCCCAAACCGCTGCGCAGAAGTAAACCAAACTTCACCCATTAGTGTATTGTATCACAATCTAGTAGTTACATTTGAAAATTTCGTTCTAGGACATTTGGTTTGAGCGCTATCATTAAACTTAGGTCAAAAAAGCCATTTAAGCCTTTTCTCAGTGAGATCTATGCGATATGGCCGAGAAATGTAATTTTGATGTTAACTCCCAAACCGCTGCGCAGAAGTCAACTAAACTTCACCCAATAGTGTATTGTATCACATTCTTGTAGTTACATTTGAAAATTTCGTTCTAGGACATTTGGTTTGAGCGCAATCATTAAACTTAATTAAAAAAGTCATTTAAGCCTTTTCACAGTGAGATCTATGCGATATTGCCGAGAAATGTAATTTTGATGTTAACTCCCAAACCGCTGCGCAGAAGTCAACCAAACTTCACCCATTAGTGTATTGTATCACAATCTAGTAATTACATGTGGAAATTTGGTTCTAGGACATTTGATTTGAGCGCAATCCTCAAACTTAGGTCAAAAAAGCCATTTAAGCCTTTTCACAGTGAGATCTATGCGATATGGCCGAGAAATGTAATTTTGATGTTAACTCCCAAACCGCTGCGCAGAAGTAAACCAAACTTCACCCATTAGTGTATTGTATCACAATCTAGTAGTTACATGTGGAAATTTGGTTCTAGGACATTTGATTTGAGCGCAATCCTCAAACTTAGGTCAAAAAAGCCATTTAAGCCTTTTCACAGTGAGATCTATGCGATATGGCCGAGAAATGTAATTTTGATGTTAACTCCCAAACCGCTGCGCAGAAGTCAACCAAACTTCACCCAATAGTGTATTGTATCACAATCTAGTAGTTACATTTGAAAATTTTGTTCTAGGACATTTTGTTTGAACGCAATCATCAAACTTAATTAAAAAAGTCATTTAAGCCTTTTCACAGTGAGATCTATGCGATATGGCCGAGAAATGTAATTTTGATGTTAACTCCCAAACCGCTGCGCAGAAGTCAACCAAACTTCAACCAAATAGTGTATTGTATCACAATCTAGTAGTTACATTTGAAAATTTTGTTCTAGGAAATTTTGTTTGAGCGCAATCATCAAACTTAATTAAAAAAGTCATTTAAGCCTTTTCACAGTGAGATCTATGCGATATGGCCGAGAAATGTAATTTTGATGTTAACTCCCAAACCGCTGCGCAGAAGTCAACCAAACTTCACCCATTAGTGTATTGTATCACAATCTAGCAGTTACATGTGGAAATTTGGTTCTAGGACATTTGATTTGAGCGCAATCCTCAAACTTAGGTCAAAAAAGCCATTTAAGCCTTTTCACAGTGAGATCTATGCGATATGGCCGAGAAATGTAATTTTGATGTTAACTCCCAAACCGCTGCGCAGAAGTAAACCAAACTTCACCCATTAGTGTATTGTATCACAATCTAGTAGTTACATTTGAAAATTTTGTTCTAGGACATTTTGTTTGAACGCAATCATCAAACTTAATTAAAAAAGTCATTTAAGCCTTTTCACAGTGAGATCTATGCGATATGGCCGAGAAATGTAATTTTGATGTTAACTCCCAAACCGCTGCGCAGAAGTCAACCAAACTTCACCCAATAGTGTATTGTATCACAATCTAGTAGTTACATTTGAAAATTTTGTTCTAGGAAATTTTGTTTGAGCGCAATCATCAAACTTAATTAAAAAAGTCATTTAAGCCTTTTCACAGTGAGATCTATGCGATATGGCCGAGAAATGTAATTTTGATGTTAACTCCCAAACCGCTGCGCAGAAGTCAACCAAACTTCACCCATTAGTGTATTGTATCACAATCTAGTAGTTACATGTGGAAATTTGGTTCTAGGACATTTGATTTGAGCGCAATCCTCAAACTTAGGTCAAAAAAGCCATTTAAGCCTTTTCACAGTGAGATCTATGCGATATTGCCGAGAAATGTAATTTTGATGTTAACTCCCAAACCGCTGCGCAGAAGTCAACCAAACTTCACCCAATAGTGTATTGTATCACAATCTAGTAGTTACATTTGAAAATTTTGTTCTAGGACATTTTGTTTGAACGCAATCATCAAACTTAATTAAAAAAGTCATTTAAGCCTTTTCACAGTGAGATCTATGCGATATGGCCGAGAAATGTAATTTTGATGTTAACTCCCAAACCGCTGCGCAGAAGTCAACCAAACTTCACCCAATAGTGTATTGTATCACAATCTAGTAGTTACATTTGAAAATTTTGTTCTAGGACATTTTGTTTGAACGCAATCATCAAACTTATTTAAAAAAGCCATTTAAGCCTTTTCACAGTGAGATCTATGCGATATGGCCGAGAAATGTAATTTTGATGTTAACTCCCAAACCGCTGCGCAGAAGTCAACCAAACTTCACCCAATAGTGTATTGTATCACAATCTAGTAGTTACATTTGAAAATTTGGTTCTAGGAAATTTTGTTTGAGCGCAATCATCAAACTTAATTAAAAAAGTCATTTAAGCCTTTTCACAGTGAGATCTATGCGATATGGCCGAGAAATGTAATTTTGATGTTAACTCCCAAACCGCTGCGCAGAAGTCAACCAAACTTCACCCATTAGTGTATTGTATCACAATCTAGTAGTTACATGTGGAAATTTGGTTCTAGGACATTTGATTTGAGCGCAATCCTCAAACTTAGGTCAAAAAAGCCATTTAAGCCTTTTCACAGTGAGATCTATGCGATATGGCCGAGAAATGTAATTTTGATGTTAACTCCCAAACCGCTGCGCAGAAGTAAACCAAACTTCACCCATTAGTGTATTGTATCACAATCTAGTAGTTACATGTGGGAAATTTGGTTCTAGGACATTTGATTTGAGCGCAATCCTCAAACTTAGGTCAAAAAAGCCATTTAAGCCTTTTCACAGTGAGATCTATGCGATATGGCCGAGAAATGTAATTTTGATGTTAACTCCCAAACCGCTGCGCAGAAGTCAACCAAACTTCACCCAATAGTGTATTGTATCACAATCTAGTAGTTACATTTGAAAATTTTGTTCTAGGACATTTTGTTTGAACGCAATCATCAAACTTAATTAAAAAAGTAATTTAAGCCTTTTCACAGTGAGATCTATGCGATATGGCCGAGAAATGTAATTTTGATGTTAACTCCCAAACCGCTGCGCAGAAGTCAACCAAACTTCACCCAATAGTGTATTGTATCACAATCTAGTAGTTACATTTGAAAATTTTGTTCTAGGAAATTTTGTTTGAGCGCAATCATCAAACTTAATTAAAAAAGTCATTTAAGCCTTTTCACAGTGAGATCTATGCGATATGGCCGAGAAATGTAATTTTGATGTTAACTCCCAAACCGCTGCGCAGAAGTCAACCAAACTTCACCCATTAGTGTATTGTATCACAATCTAGTAGTTACATGTGGAAATTTGGTTCTAGGACATTTGATTTGAGCGCAATCCTCAAACTTAGGTCAAAAAAGCCATTTAAGCCTTTTCACAGTGAGATCTATGCGATATTGCCGAGAAATGTAATTTTGATGTTAACTCCCAAACCGCTGCGCAGAAGTCAACCAAACTTCACCCAATAGTGTATTGTATCACAATCTAGTAGTTACATTTGAAAATTTTGTTCTAGGACATTTTGTTTGAACGCAATCATCAAACTTAATTAAAAAAGTCATTTAAGCCTTTTCACAGTGAGATCTATGCGATATGGCCGAGAAATGTAATTTTGATGTTAACTCCCAAACCGCTGCGCAGAAGTCAACCAAACTTCACCCAATAGTGTATTGTATCACAATCTAGTAGTTACATTTGAAAATTTTGTTCTAGGACATTTTGTTTGAACGCAATCATCAAACTTATTTAAAAAAGTCATTTAAGCCTTTTCACAGTGAGATCTATGCGATATGGCCGAGAAATGTAATTTTGATGTTAACTCCCAAACCGCTGCGCAGAAGTCAACCAAACTTCACCCAATAGTGTATTGTATCACAATCTAGTAGTTACATGTGGAAATTTGGTTCTAGGAAATTTTGTTTGAGCGCAATCATCAAACTTAATTAAAAAAGTCATTTAAGCCTTTTCACAGTGAGATCTATGCGATATGGCCGAGAAATGTAATTTTGATGTTAACTCCCAAACCGCTGCGCAGAAGTCAACCAAACTTCACCCATTAGTGTATTGTATCACAATCTAGTAGTTACATGTGGAAATTTGGTTCTAGGACATTTGATTTGAGCGCAATCCTCAAACTTAGGTCAAAAAAGCCATTTAAGCCTTTTCACAGTGAGATCTATGCGATATGGCCGAGAAATGTAATTTTGATGTTAACTCCCAAACCGCTGCGCAGAAGTCAACCAAACTTCACCCAATAGTGTATTGTATCACATTCTAGTAGTTACATTTGAAAATTTCGTTCTAGGACATTTGGTTTGAGCGCAATCATTAAACTTAGGTCAAAAAAGCCCTTTAAGCCTTTTCACAGTGAGATCTATGCGATATGGCCGAGAAATGTAATTTTGATGTTAACTCCCAAACCGCTGCGCAGAAGTCAACCAAACTTCACCCATTAGTGTATTGTATCACAATCTAGTAGTTACATTTGAAAATTTTGTTCTAGGACATTTTGTTTGAAGGCAATCATCAAACTTAATTAAAAAAGTCATTTAAGCCTTTTCACAGTGAGATCTATGCGATATGGCCGAGAAATGTAATTTTGATGTTAACTCCCAAACCGCTGCGCAGAAGTCAACCAAACTTCACCCAATAGTGTATTGTATCACAATCTAGTAGTTACATTTGAAAATTTTGTTCTAGGAAATTTTGTTTGAGCGCAATCATCAAACTTAATTAAAAAAGTCATTTAAGCCTTTTCACAGTGAGATCTATGCGATATGGCCGAGAAATGTAATTTTGATGTTCACTACCAAACCGCTGCGCAGAAGTCAACCAAACTTCACCCATTAGTGTATTGTATCACAATCTAGTAGTTACATGTGGAAATTTGGTTCTAGGACATTTGATTTGAGCGCAATCCTCAAACTTAGGTCAAAAAAGCCATTTAAGCCTTTTCACAGTGAGATCTATGCGATATGGCCGAGAAATGTAATTTTGATGTTAACTACCAAACCGCTGCGCAGAAGTCAACCAAACTTCACCCAATAGTGTATTGTATCACATTCTAGTAGTTACATTTGAAAATTTCGTTCTAGGGCATTTGGTTTGAGCGCAATTATTAAACTTAGGTCAAAAAAGCCATTTAAGCCTTTTCACAGTGAGATCTATGCGATATGGCCGAGAAATGTAATTTTGATATTAACTCCCAAACCGCTGCGCAGAAGTAAACCAAACTTCACCCATTAGTGTATTGTATCATAATCTAGTAGTTACATGTGGAAATTTGGTTCTAGGACATTTGATTTGAGCGCAATCCTCAAACTTAGGTCAAAAAAGCCATTTAAGCCTTTTCACAGTGAGATCTATGCGATATGGCCGAGAAATGTAATTTTGATGTTAACTCCCAAACCGCTGCGCAGAAGTCAACCAAACTTCACCCAATAGTGTATTGTATCACATTCTAGTAGTTACATTTGAAAATTTCGTTCTAGGACATTTGGTTTGAGCGCAATCTTTAAACTTTGGTCAAAAAAGCCATTTAAGCCTTTTCACAGTGAGATCTATGCGATATGGCCGAGAAATGTAATTTTGATGTTAACTCCCAAACCGCTGCGCAGAAGTAAACCAAACTTCACCCATTAGTGTATTGTATCACAATCTAGTAGTTACATGTGGAAATTTGGTTCTAGGACATTTGATTTGAGCGCAATCCTCAAACTTAGGTCAAAAAAGCCATTTAAGCCTTTTCACAGTGAGATCTATGCGATATGGCCGAGAAATGTAATTTTGATGTTAACTCCCAAACCGCTGCGCAGAAGTCAACCAAACTTCACCCAATAGTGTATTGTATCACATTCTAGTAGTTACATTTGAAAATTTCGTTCTAGGACATTTGGTTTGAGCGCAATCTTTAAACTTTGGTCAAAAAAGCCATTTAAGCCTTTTCACAGTGAGATCTATGCGATATGGCCGAGAAATGTAATTTTGATGTTAACTCCCAAACCGCTGCGCAGAAGTAAACCAAACTTCACCCATTAGTGTATTGTATCACAATCTAGTAGTTACATGTGGAAATTTGGTTCTAGGACATTTGATTTGAGCGCAATCCTCAAACTTAGGTCAAAAAAGCCATTTAAGCCTTTTCACAGTGAGATCTATGCGATATGGCCGAGAAATGTAATTTTGATGTTAACTCCCAAACCGCTGCGCAGAAGTCAACCAAACTTCACCCAATAGTGTATTGTATCACAATCTAGTAGTTACATTTGAAAATTTTGTTCTAGGAAATTTTGTTTGAGCGCAATCATCAAACTTAATTAAAAAAGTCATTTAAGCCTTTTCACAGTGAGATCTATGCGATATGGCCGAGAAATGTAATTTTGATGTTCACTACCAAACCGCTGCGCAGAAGTCAACCAAACTTCACCCATTAGTGTATTGTATCACAATCTAGTAGTTACATGTGGAAATTTGGTTCTAGGACATTTGATTTGAGCGCAATCCTCAAACTTAGGTCAAAAAAGCCATTTAAGCCTTTTCACAGTGAGATCTATGCGATATGGCCGAGAAATGTAATTTTGATGTTAACTCCCAAACCGCTGCGCAGAAGTCAACCAAACTTCACCCAATAGTGTATTGTATCACATTCTAGTAGTTACATTTGAAAATTTCGTTCTAGGACATTTGGTTTGAGCGCAATCTTTAAACTTTGGTCAAAAAAGCCATTTAAGCCTTTTCACAGTGAGATCTATGCGATATGGCCGAGAAATGTAATTTTGATGTTAACTCCCAAACCGCTGCGCAGAAGTCAACCAAACTTCACCCAATAGTGTATTGTATCACAATCTAGTAGTTACATTTGAAAATTTTGTTCTAGGAAATTTTGTTTGAGCGCAATCATCAAACTTAATTAAAAAAGTCATTTAAGCCTTTTCACAGTGAGATCTATGCGATATGGCCGAGAAATGTAATTTTGATGTTCACTACCAAACCGCTGCGCAGAAGTCAACCAAACTTCACCCATTAGTGTATTGTATCACAATCTAGTAGTTACATGTGGAAATTTGGTTCTAGGACATTTGATTTGAGCGCAATCCTCAAACTTAGGTCAAAAAAGCCATTTAAGCCTTTTCACAGTGAGATCTATGCGATATGGCCGAGAAATGTAATTTTGATGTTAACTACCAAACCGCTGCGCAGAAGTCAACCAAACTTCACCCAATAGTGTATTGTATCACATTCTAGTAGTTACATTTGAAAATTTCGTTCTAGGGCATTTGGTTTGAGCGCAATTATTAAACTTAGGTCAAAAAAGCCATTTAAGCCTTTTCACAGTGAGATCTATGCGATATGGCCGAGAAATGTAATTTTGATATTAACTCCCAAACCGCTGCGCAGAAGTAAACCAAACTTCACCCATTAGTGTATTGTATCATAATCTAGTAGTTACATGTGGAAATTTGGTTCTAGGACATTTGATTTGAGCGCAATCCTCAAACTTAGGTCAAAAAAGCCATTTAAGCCTTTTCACAGTGAGATCTATGCGATATGGCCGAGAAATGTAATTTTGATGTTAACTCCCAAACCGCTGCGCAGAAGTCAACCAAACTTCACCCAATAGTGTATTGTATCACATTCTAGTAGTTACATTTGAAAATTTCGTTCTAGGACATTTGGTTTGAGCGCAATCTTTAAACTTTGGTCAAAAAAGCCATTTAAGCCTTTTCACAGTGAGATCTATGCGATATGGCCGAGAAATGTAATTTTGATGTTAACTCCCAAACCGCTGCGCAGAAGTAAACCAAACTTCACCCATTAGTGTATTGTATCACAATCTAGTAGTTACATGTGGAAATTTGGTTCTAGGACATTTGATTTGAGCGCAATCCTCAAACTTAGGTCAAAAAAGCCATTTAAGCCTTTTCACAGTGAGATCTATGCGATATGGCCGAGAAATGTAATTTTGATGTTAACTCCCAAACCGCTGCGCAGAAGTCAACCAAACTTCACCCAATAGTGTATTGTATCACATTCTAGTAGTTACATTTGAAAATTTCGTTCTAGGACATTTGGTTTGAGCGCAATCTTTAAACTTTGGTCAAAAAAGCCATTTAAGCCTTTTCACAGTGAGATCTATGCGATATGGCCGAGAAATGTAATTTTGATGTTAACTCCCAAACCGCTGCGCAGAAGTAAACCAAACTTCACCCATTAGTGTATTGTATCACAATCTAGTAGTTACATGTGGAAATTTGGTTCTAGGACATTTGATTTGAGCGCAATCCTCAAACTTAGGTCAAAAAAGCCATTTAAGCCTTTTCACAGTGAGATCTATGCGATATGGCCGAGAAATGTAATTTTGATGTTAACTCCCAAACCGCTGCGCAGAAGTCAACCAAACTTCACCCAATAGTGTATTGTATCACAATCTAGTAGTTACATTTGAAAATTTTGTTCTAGGAAATTTTGTTTGAGCGCAATCATCAAACTTAATTAAAAAAGTCATTTAAGCCTTTTCACAGTGAGATCTATGCGATATGGCCGAGAAATGTAATTTTGATGTTCACTACCAAACCGCTGCGCAGAAGTCAACCAAACTTCACCCATTAGTGTATTGTATCACAATCTAGTAGTTACATGTGGAAATTTGGTTCTAGGACATTTGATTTGAGCGCAATCCTCAAACTTAGGTCAAAAAAGCCATTTAAGCCTTTTCACAGTGAGATCTATGCGATATGGCCGAGAAATGTAATTTTGATGTTAACTCCCAAACCGCTGCGCAGAAGTCAACCAAACTTCACCCAATAGTGTATTGTATCACATTCTAGTAGTTACATTTGAAAATTTCGTTCTAGGACATTTGGTTTGAGCGCAATCTTTAAACTTTGGTCAAAAAAGCCATTTAAGCCTTTTCACAGTGAGATCTATGCGATATGGCCGAGAAATGTAATTTTGATGTTAACTCCCAAACCGCTGCGCAGAAGTAAACCAAACTTCACCCATTAGTGTATTGTATCACAATCTAGTAGTTACATGTGGAAATTTGGTTCTAGGACATTTGATTTGAGCGCAATCCTCAAACTTAGGTCAAAAAAGCCATTTAAGCCTTTTCACAGTGAGATCTATGCGATATGGCCGAGAAATGTAATTTTGATGTTAACTCACAAACCGCTGCGCAGAAGTCAACCAAACTTCACCCAATAGTGTATTGTATCACAATCTAGTAGTTACATTTGAAAATTTTGTTCTAGGACATTTTGTTTGAACGCAATCATCAAACTTAATTAAAAAAGTCATTTAAGCCTTTTCACAGTGAGATCTATGCGATATGGCCGAGAAATGTAATTTTGATGTTAACTCCCAAACCGCTGCGCAGAAGTCAACCAAACTTCACCCATTAGTGTATTGTATCACAATCTAGTAGTTACATGTGGAAATTTGGTTATAGGACATTTGATTTGAGCGCAATCCTCAAACTTAGGTCAAAAAAGCCATTTAAGCCTTTTCACAGTGAGATCTATGCGATATGGCCGAGAAATGTAATTTTGATGTTAACTCCCAAACCGCTGCGCAGAAGTCAACCAAACTTCACCCAATAGTGTATTTTATCACAATCTAGTAGTTACATTTGGAAATTTAGTTCTAGGACATTTGATTTGAGCGCAATCTTCAAACTTAATTAAAAAAAGTCATTTAAGCCTTTTCACAGTGAGATCTATGCGATATGGCCGAGAAATGTAATTTTGATGTTAACTCCCAAACCGCTGCGCAGAAGTCAACCAAACTTCACCCAATAGTGTATTTTATCACAGTCTAGTAGTTACATTTGGAAATTTAGTTTTAGGACATTTGGTTTGAGCGCAATCTTCAAACTTAATTAAAAAAAGTCATTTAAGCCTTTTCACAGTGAGATCTATGCGATATTGCCGAGAAATGTAATTTTGATGTTCACTCCCAAACCGCTGCGCAGAAGTCAACCAAACTTCACCCAATAGTGTATTTTATCACAATCTAGTAGTTACATTTGGAAATATAGTTCTAGGACATTTGATTTGAGCGCAATCTTCAAACTTAATTAAAAAAAGTCATTTAAGCGTTTTCACAGTGAGATCTATGCGATATGGCCGAGAAATGTAATTTTGATGTTCACTCCCAAACCGCTGCGCAGAAGTCAACCAAACTTCAACCATTAGTGTATTGTATCACAATCTAGTAGTTACATGTGGAAATTTGGTTCTAGGACATTTGATTTGAGCGCAATCCTCAAACTTAGGTCAAAAAAGCCATTTAAGCCTTTTCACAGTGAGATCTATGCGATATGGCCGAGAAATGTAATTTTGATGTTAACTCCCAAACCGCTGCGCAGAAGTCAACCAAACTTCACCCAATAGTGTATTGTATCACAATCTAGTAGTTACATTTGAAAATTTTGTTCTAGGACATTTTGTTTGAGCGCAATCATCAAACTTAATTAAAAAAGTCATTTAAGCCTTTTCACAGTGAGATCTATGCGATATGGCCGAGAAATGTAATTTTGATGTTAACTCCCAAACCGCTGCGCAGAAGTCAACCAAACTTCACCCATTAGTGTATTGTATCACAATCTAGTAGTTACATGTGGAAATTTGGTTCTAGACATTTGATTTGAGCGCAATCCTCAAACTTAGGTCAAAAAAGCCATTTAAGCCTTTTCACAGTGAGATCTATGCGATATGGCCGAGAAATGTAATTTTGATGTTAACTCCCAAACCGCTGCGCAGAAGTCAACCAAACTTCACCCAATAGTGTATTGTATCACATTCTAGTAGTTACATTTGAAAATTTCGTTCTAGGAAATTTTGTTTGAGCGCAATCATCAAACTTAATTAAAAAAGTCATTTAAGCCTTTTCACAGTGAGATCTATGCGATATGGCCGAGAAATGTAATTTTGATGTTCACTACCAAACCGCTGCGCAGAAGTCAACCAAACTTCACCCATTAGTGTATTGTATCACAATCTAGTAGTTACATGTGGAAATTTGGTTCTAGGACATTTGATTTGAGCGCAATCCTCAAACTTAGGTCAAAAAAGCCATTTAAGCCTTTTCACAGTGAGATCTATGCGATATGGCCGAGAAATGTAATTTTGATGTTAACTACCAAACCGCTGCGCAGAAGTCAACCAAACTTCACCCAATAGTGTATTGTATCACATTCTAGTAGTTACATTTGAAAATTTCGTTCTAGGGCATTTGGTTTGAGCGCAATTATTAAACTTAGGTCAAAAAAGCCATTTAAGCCTTTTCACAGTGAGATCTATGCGATATGGCCGAGAAATGTAATTTTGATATTAACTCCCAAACCGCTGCGCAGAAGTAAACCAAACTTCACCCATTAGTGTATTGTATCACAATCTA
Source organism: Corythoichthys intestinalis (assembly GCF_030265065.1). NCBI lineage: Eukaryota > Metazoa > Chordata > Actinopteri > Syngnathiformes > Syngnathidae > Corythoichthys > Corythoichthys intestinalis. Next base: position 4,288,350 of record NC_080404.1, read on the forward strand.
GTAGTTACATGTGGAAATTTGGTTCTAGGACATTTGATTTGAGCGCAATCCTCAAACTTAGGTCAAAAAAGCCATTTAAGCCTTTTCACAGTGAGATCTATGCGATATGGCCGAGAAATGTAATTTTGATGTTAACTCCCAAACCGCTGCGCAGAAGTCAACCAAACTTCACCCAATAGTGTATTGTATCACATTCTAGTAGTTACATTTGAAAATTTCGTTCTAGGACATTTGGTTTGAGCGCAATCTTTAAACTTTGGTCAAAAAAGCCATTTAAGCCTTTTCACAGTGAGATCTATGCGATATGGCCGAGAAATGTAATTTTGATGTTAACTCCCAAACCGCTGCGCAGAAGTAAACCAAACTTCACCCATTAGTGTATTGTATCACAATCTAGTAGTTACATGTGGAAATTTGGTTCTAGGACATTTGATTTGAGCGCAATCCTCAAACTTAGGTCAAAAAAGCCATTTAAGCCTTTTCACAGTGAGATCTATGCGATATGGCCGAGAAATGTAATTTTGATGTTAACTCACAAACCGCTGCGCAGAAGTCAACCAAACTTCACCCAATAGTGTATTGTATCACAATCTAGTAGTTACATTTGAAAATTTTGTTCTAGGACATTTTGTTTGAACGCAATCATCAAACTTAATTAAAAAAGTCATTTAAGCCTTTTCACAGTGAGATCTATGCGATATGGCCGAGAAATGTAATTTTGATGTTAACTCCCAAACCGCTGCGCAGAAGTCAACCAAACTTCACCCATTAGTGTATTGTATCACAATCTAGTAGTTACATGTGGAAATTTGGTTATAGGACATTTGATTTGAGCGCAATCCTCAAACTTAGGTCAAAAAAGCCATTTAAGCCTTTTCACAGTGAGATCTATGCGATATGGCCGAGAAATGTAATTTTGATGTTAACTCCCAAACCGCTGCGCAGAAGTCAACCAAACTTCACCCAATAGTGTATTTTATCACAATCTAGTAGTTACATTTGGAAATTTAGTTCTAGGACATTTGATTTGAGCGCAATCTTCAAACTTAATTAAAAAAAGTCATTTAAGCCTTTTCACAGTGAGATCTATGCGATATGGCCGAGAAATGTAATTTTGATGTTAACTCCCAAACCGCTGCGCAGAAGTCAACCAAACTTCACCCAATAGTGTATTTTATCACAGTCTAGTAGTTACATTTGGAAATTTAGTTTTAGGACATTTGGTTTGAGCGCAATCTTCAAACTTAATTAAAAAAAGTCATTTAAGCCTTTTCACAGTGAGATCTATGCGATATTGCCGAGAAATGTAATTTTGATGTTCACTCCCAAACCGCTGCGCAGAAGTCAACCAAACTTCACCCAATAGTGTATTTTATCACAATCTAGTAGTTACATTTGGAAATATAGTTCTAGGACATTTGATTTGAGCGCAATCTTCAAACTTAATTAAAAAAAGTCATTTAAGCGTTTTCACAGTGAGATCTATGCGATATGGCCGAGAAATGTAATTTTGATGTTCACTCCCAAACCGCTGCGCAGAAGTCAACCAAACTTCAACCATTAGTGTATTGTATCACAATCTAGTAGTTACATGTGGAAATTTGGTTCTAGGACATTTGATTTGAGCGCAATCCTCAAACTTAGGTCAAAAAAGCCATTTAAGCCTTTTCACAGTGAGATCTATGCGATATGGCCGAGAAATGTAATTTTGATGTTAACTCCCAAACCGCTGCGCAGAAGTCAACCAAACTTCACCCAATAGTGTATTGTATCACAATCTAGTAGTTACATTTGAAAATTTTGTTCTAGGACATTTTGTTTGAGCGCAATCATCAAACTTAATTAAAAAAGTCATTTAAGCCTTTTCACAGTGAGATCTATGCGATATGGCCGAGAAATGTAATTTTGATGTTAACTCCCAAACCGCTGCGCAGAAGTCAACCAAACTTCACCCATTAGTGTATTGTATCACAATCTAGTAGTTACATGTGGAAATTTGGTTCTAGACATTTGATTTGAGCGCAATCCTCAAACTTAGGTCAAAAAAGCCATTTAAGCCTTTTCACAGTGAGATCTATGCGATATGGCCGAGAAATGTAATTTTGATGTTAACTCCCAAACCGCTGCGCAGAAGTCAACCAAACTTCACCCAATAGTGTATTGTATCACATTCTAGTAGTTACATTTGAAAATTTCGTTCTAGGACATTTGGTTTGAGCGCAATCTTTAAACTTTGGTCAAAAAAGCCATTTAAGCCTTTTCACAGTGAGATCTATGCGATATGGCCGAGAAATGTAATTTTGATGTTAACTCCCAAACCGCTGCGCAGAAGTAAACCAAACTTCACCCATTAGTGTATTGTATCACAATCTAGTAGTTACATGTGGAAATTTGGTTCTAGGACATTTGATTTGAGCGCAATCCTCAAACTTAGGTCAAAAAAGCCATTTAAGCCTTTTCACAGTGAGATCTATGCGATATGGCCGAGAAATGTAATTTTGATGTTAACTCCCAAACCGCTGCGCAGAAGTCAACCAAACTTCACCCAATAGTGTATTGTATCACAATCTAGTAGTTACATTTGAAAATTTTGTTCTAGGACATTTTGTTTGAACGCAATCATCAAACTTAATTAAAAAAGTCATTTAAGCCTTTTCACAGTGAGATCTATGCGATATGGCCGAGAAATGTAATTTTGATGTTAACTCCCAAACCGCTGCGTAGAAGTCAACCAAACTTCACCCATTAGTGTATTGTATCACAATCTAGTAGTTACATGTGGAAATTTGGTTCTAGGACATTTGATATGAGCGCAATCCTCAAACTTAGGTCAAAAAAGCCATTTAAGCCTTTTCACAGTGAGATCTATGCGATATGGCCGAGAAATGTAATTTTGATGTTAACTCCCAAACCGCTGCGCAGAAGTCAACCAAACTTCACCCAATAGTGTATTGTATCACAATCTAGTAGTTACATTTGAAAATTTTGTTCTAGGAAATTTTGTTTGAGCGCAATCTTTAAACTTAATTAAAAAAGTCATTTAAGCCTTTTCACAGTGAGATCTATGCGATATGGCCGAGAAATGTAATTTTGATGTTAACTCCCAAACCGCTGCGCAGAAGTCAACCAAACTTCACCCATTAGTGTATTTTATCACAGTCTAGTAGTTACATTTGGAAATTTAGTTTTAGGACATTTGGTTTGAGCGCAATCTTCAAACTTAATTAAAAAAAGTCATTTAAGCCTTTTCACAGTGAGATCTATGCGATATTGCCGAGAAATGTAATTTTGATGTTAACTCCCAAACCGCTGCGCAGAAGTCAACCAAACTTCACCCAATAGTGTATTTTATCACAATCTAGTAGTTACATTTGGAAATTTAGTTCTAGGACATTTGATTTGAGCGCAATCTTCAAACTTAATTAAAAAAAGTCATTTAAGCCTTTTCACAGTGAGATCTATGCGATATGGCCGAGAAATGTAATTTTGATGTTAACTCCCAAACCGCTGCGCAGAAGTCAACCAAACTTCACCCAATAGTGTATTTTATCACAGTCTAGTAGTTACATTTGGAAATTTAGTTTTAGGACATTTGGTTTGAGCGCAATCTTCAAACTTAATTAAAAAAAGTCATTTAAGCCTTTTCACAGTGAGATCTATGCGATATTGCCGAGAAATGTAATTTTGATGTTCACTCCCAAACCGCTGCGCAGAAGTCAACCAAACTTCACCCAATAGTGTATTTTATCACAATCTAGTAGTTACATTTGGAAATATAGTTCTAGGACATTTGATTTGAGCGCAATCTTCAAACTTAATTAAAAAAAGTCATTTAAGCGTTTTCACAGTGAGATCTATGCGATATGGCCGAGAAATGTAATTTTGATGTTCACTCCCAAACCGCTGCGCAGAAGTCAACCAAACTTCAACCATTAGTGTATTGTATCACAATCTAGTAGTTACATGTGGAAATTTGGTTCTAGGACATTTGATTTGAGCGCAATCCTCAAACTTAGGTCAAAAAAGCCATTTAAGCCTTTTCACAGTGAGATCTATGCGATATGGCCGAGAAATGTAATTTTGATGTTAACTCCCAAACCGCTGCGCAGAAGTCAACCAAACTTCACCCAATAGTGTATTGTATCACAAACTAGTAGTTACATTTGAAAATTTTGTTCTAGGACATTTTGTTTGAGCGCAATCATCAAACTTAATTAAAAAAGTCATTTAAGCCTTTTCACAGTGAGATCTATGCGATATGGCCGAGAAATGTAATTTTGATGTTAACTCCCAAACCGCTGCGCAGAAGTCAACCAAACTTCACCCATTAGTGTATTGTATCACAATCTAGTAGTTACATGTGGAAATTTGGTTCTAGACATTTGATTTGAGCGCAATCCTCAAACTTAGGTCAAAAAAGCCATTTAAGCCTTTTCACAGTGAGATCTATGCGATATGGCCGAGAAATGTAATTTTGATGTTAACTCCCAAACCGCTGCGCAGAAGTCAACCAAACTTCACCCAATAGTGTATTGTATCACATTCTAGTAGTTACATTTGAAAATTTCGTTCTAGGACATTTGGTTTGAGCGCAATCTTTAAACTTTGGTCAAAAAAGCCATTTAAGCCTTTTCACAGTGAGATCTATGCGATATGGCCGAGAAATGTAATTTTGATGTTAACTCCCAAACCGCTGCGCAGAAGTAAACCAAACTTCACAAATTAGTGTATTGTATCACAATCTAGTAGTTACATGTGGAAATTTGGTTCTAGGACATTTGATTTGAGCGCAATCCTCAAACTTAGGTCAAAAAAGCCATTTAAGCCTTTTCACAGTGAGATCTATGCGATATGGCCGAGAAATGTAATTTTGATGTTAACTCCCAAACCGCTGCGCAGAAGTCAACCAAACTTCACCCAATAGTGTATTGTATCACAATCTAGTAGTTACATTTGAAAATTTTGTTCTAGGACATTTTGTTTGAACGCAATCATCAAACTTAATTAAAAAAGTCATTTAAGCCTTTTCACAGTGAGATCTATGCGATATGGCCGAGAAATGTAATTTTGATGTTAACTCCCAAACCGCTGCGTAGAAGTCAACCAAACTTCACCCAATAGTGTATTGTATCACAATCTAGTAGTTACATTTGAAAATTTTGTTCTAGGACATTTTGTTTGAACGCAATCATCAAACTTAATTAAAAAAGTCATTTAAGCCTTTTCACAGTGAGATCTATGCGATATGGCCGAGAAATGTAATTTTGATGTTAACTCCCAAACCGCTGCGCAGAAGTCAACCAAACTTCACCCAATAGTGTATTGTATCACAATCTAGTAGTTACATTTGAAAATTTTGTTCTAGGACATTTTGTTTGAACGCAATCATCAAACTTAATTAAAAAAGTCATTTAAGCCTTTTCACAGTGAGATCTATGCGATATGGCCGAGAAATGTAATTTTGATGTTAACTCCCAAACCGCTGCGCAGAAGTCAACCAAACTTCACCCAATAGTGTATTGTATCACAATCTAGTAGTTACATTTGAAAATTTTGTTCTAGGACATTTTGTTTGAGCGCAATCCTCAAACTTAGGTCAAAAAAGCCATTTAAGCCTTTTCACAGTGAGATCTATGCGATATGGCCTAGAAATGTAATTTTGATGTTAACTCCCAAACCGCTGCGCAGAAGTCAACCAAACTTCACCCAATAGTGTATTGTATCACAATCTAGTAGTTACATTTGAAAATTTTGTTCTAGGACATTTTGTTTGAACGCAATCATTAAACTTAGGTCAAAAAAGCCATTTAAGCCTTTTCACAGTGAGATCTATGCGATATGGCCGAGAAATGTAATTTTGATGTTAACTCCCAAACCGCTGCGCAGAAGTAAACCAAACTTCACCCATTAGTGTATTGTATCACAATCTAGTAGTTACATGTGGAAATTTGGTTCTAGGACATTTGATTTGAGCGCAATCCTCAAACTTATGTCAAAAAAGCCATTTAAGCCTTTTCACAGTGAGATCTATGCGATATGGCCGAGAAATGTAATTTTGATGTTAACTCCCAAACCGCTGCGCAGAAGTCAACCAAACTTAACCCAATAGTGTATTGTATCACAATCTAGTAGTTACATTTGAAAATTTTGTTCTAGGACATTTTGTTTGAACGCAATCATCAAACTTAATTAAAAAAGTCATTTAAGCCTTTTCACAGTGAGATCTATGCGATATGGCCGAGAAATGTAATTTTAATGTTAACTCCCAAACCGCTGCGCAGAAGTCAACCAAACTTCACCCATTAGTGTATTGTATCACAATCTAGTAGTTACATGTGGAAATTTGGTTATAGGACATTTGATTTGAGCGCAATCCTCAAACTTAGGTCAAAAAAGCCATTTAAGCCTTTTCACAGTGAGATCTATGCGATATGGCCGAGAAATGTAATTTTGATGTGAACTCCCAAACCGCTGCGCAGAAGTCAACCAAACTTCACCCAATAGTGTATTTTATCACAATCTAGTAGTTACATTTGGAAATTTAGTTCTAGGACATTTGATTTGAGCGCAATCTTCAAACTTAATTAAAAAAAGTCATTTAAGCCTTTTCACAGTGAGATCTATGCGATATGGCCGAGAAATGTAATTTTGATGTTAACTCCCAAACCGCTGCGCAGAAGTCAACCAAACTTCACCCAATAGTGTATTGTATCACAATCTAGTAGTTACATTTGAAAATTTTGTTCTAGGAAATTTTGTTTGAGCGCAATCATCAAACTTAATTAAAAAAGTCATTTAAGCCTTTTCACAGTGAGATCTATGCGATATGGCCGAGAAATGTAATTTTGATGTTAACTCCCAAACCGCTGCGCAGAAGTCAACCAAACTTCACCCATTAGTGTATTGTATCACAATCTAGTAGTTACATGTGGAAATTTGGTTCTAGGACATTTGATTTGAGCGCAATCCTCAAACTTAGGTCAAAAAAGCCATTTAAGCCTTTTCACAGTGAGATCTATGCGATATGGCCGAGAAATGTAATTTTGATGTTAACTCCCAAACCGCTGCGCAGAAGTCAACCAAACTTCACCCATTAGTGTATTGTATCACAATCTAGTAGTTACATGTGGAAATTTGGTTCTAGGACATTTGATTTGAGCGCAATCCTCAAACTTAGGTCAAAAAAGCCATTTAAGCCTTTTCACAGTGAGATCTATGCGATATGGCCGAGAAATGTAATTTTGATGTTAACTCCCAAACCGCTGCGCAGAAGTCAACCAAACTTCACCCAATAGTGTATTGTATCACATTCTAGTAGTTACATTTGAAAATTTCCTTCTAGGACATTTGGTTTGAGCGCAATTATTAAACTTAGGTCCAAAAAGCCATTCAAGCCTTTTCACAGTGAGATCTATGCGATATGGCCGAGAAATGTAATTTTGATGTTAACTCCCAAACCGCTGCGCAGAAGTAAACCAAACTTCACCCATTAGTGTATTGTATCACAATCTAGTAGTTACATTTGAAAATTTCGTTCTAGGACATTTGGTTTGAGCGCTATCATTAAACTTAGGTCAAAAAAGCCATTTAAGCCTTTTCTCAGTGAGATCTATGCGATATGGCCGAGAAATGTAATTTTGATGTTAACTCCCAAACCGCTGCGCAGAAGTCAACTAAACTTCACCCAATAGTGTATTGTATCACATTCTTGTAGTTATATTTGAAAATTTCGTTCTAGGACATTTGGTTTGAGCGCAATCATTAAACTTAATTAAAAAAGTCATTTAAGCCTTTTCACAGTGAGATCTATGCGATATTGCCGAGAAATGTAATTTTGATGTTAACTCCCAAACCGCTGCGCAGAAGTCAACTAAACTTCACCCATTAGTGTATTGTATCACAATCTAGTAATTACATGTGGAAATTTGGTTCTAGGACATTTGATTTGAGCGCAATCCTCAAACTTAGGTCAAAAAAGCCATTTAAGCCTTTTCACAGTGAGATCTATGCGATATGGCCGAGAAATGTAATTTTGATGTTAACTCCCAAACCGCTGCGCAGAAGTAAACCAAACTTCACCCATTAGTGTATTGTATCACAATCTAGTAGTTACATGTGGAAATTTGGTTCTAGGACATTTGATTTGAGCGCAATCCTCAAACTTAGGTCAAAAAAGCCATTTAAGCCTTTTCACAGTGAGATCTATGCGATATGGCCGAGAAATGTAATTTTGATGTTAACTCCCAAACCGCTGCGCAGAAGTCAACCAAACTTCACCCAATAGTGTATTGTATCACAATCTAGTAGTTACATTTGAAAATTTTGTTCTAGGACATTTTGTTTGAACGCAATCATCAAACTTAATTAAAAAAGTCATTTAAGCCTTTTCACAGTGAGATCTATGCGATATGGCCGAGAAATGTAATTTTGATGTTAACTCCCAAACCGCTGCGCAGAAGTCAACCAAACTTCAACCAAATAGTGTATTGTATCACAATCTAGTAGTTACATTTGAAAATTTTGTTCTAGGAAATTTTGTTTGAGCGCAATCATCAAACTTAATTAAAAAAGTCATTTAAGCCTTTTCACAGTGAGATCTATGCGATATGGCCGAGAAATGTAATTTTGATGTTAACTCCCAAACTGCTGCGCAGAAGTCAACCAAACTTCACCCATTAGTGTATTGTATCACAATCTAGTAGTTACATGTGGAAATTTGGTTCTAGGACATTTGATTTGAGCGCAATCCTCAAACTTAGGTCAAAAAAGCCATTTAAGCCTTTTCACAGTGAGATCTATGCGATATGGCCGAGAAATGTAATTTTGATGTTAACTCCCAAACCGCTGCGCAGAAGTAAACCAAACTTCACCCATTAGTGTATTGTATCACAATCTAGTAGTTACATTTGAAAATTTTGTTCTAGGACATTTTGTTTGAACGCAATCATCAAACTTAATTAAAAAAGTCATTTAAGCCTTTTCACAGTGAGATCTATGCGATATGGCCGAGAAATGTAATTTTGATGTTAACTCCCAAACCGCTGCGCAGAAGTCAACCAAACTTCACCCAATAGTGTATTGTATCACAATCTAGTAGTTACATTTGAAAATTTTGTTCTAGGAAATTTTGTTTGAGCGCAATCATCAAACTTAATTAAAAAAGTCATTTAAGCCTTTTCACAGTGAGATCTATGCGATATGGCCGAGAAATGTAATTTTGATGTTAACTCCCAAACCGCTGCGCAGAAGTCAACCAAACTTCACCCATTAGTGTATTGTATCACAATCTAGTAGTTACATGTGGAAATTTGGTTCTAGGACATTTGATTTGAGCGCAATCCTCAAACTTAGGTCAAAAAAGCCATTTAAGCCTTTTCACAGTGAGATCTATGCGATATTGCCGAGAAATGTAATTTTGATGTTAACTCCCAAACCGCTGCGCAGAAGTCAACCAAACTTCACCCAATAGTGTATTGTATCACAATCTAGTAGTTACATTTGAAAATTTTGTTCTAGGACATTTTGTTTGAACGCAATCATCAAACTTAATTAAAAAAGTCATTTAAGCCTTTTCACAGTGAGATCTATGCGATATGGCCGAGAAATGTAATTTTGATGTTAACTCCCAAACCGCTGCGCAGAAGTCAACCAAACTTCACCCAATAGTGTATTGTATCACAATCTAGTAGTTACATTTGAAAATTTTGTTCTAGGACATTTTGTTTGAACGCAATCATCAAACTTATTTAAAAAAGCCATTTAACCCTTTTCACAGTGAGATCTATGCGATATGGCCGAGAAATGTAATTTTGATGTTAACTCCCAAACCGCTGCGCAGAAGTCAACCAAACTTCACCCAATAGTGTATTGTATCACAATCTAGTAGTTACATTTGAAAATTTGGTTCTAGGAAATTTTGTTTGAGCGCAATCATCAAACTTAATTAAAAAAGTCATTTAAGCCTTTTCACAGTGAGATCTATGCGATATGGCCGAGAAATGTAATTTTGATGTTAACTCCCAAACCGCTGCGCAGAAGTCAACCAAACTTCACCCATTAGTGTATTGTATCACAATCTAGTAGTTACATGTGGAAATTTGGTTCTAGGACATTTGATTTGAGCGCAATCCTCAAACTTAGGTCAAAAAAGCCATTTAAGCCTTTTCACAGTGAGATCTATGCGATATGGCCGAGAAATGTAATTTTGATGTTAACTCCCAAACCGCTGCGCAGAAGTAAACCAAACTTCACCCATTAGTGTATTGTATCACAATCTAGTAGTTACATGTGGGAAATTTGGTTCTAGGACATTTGATTTGAGCGCAATCCTCAAACTTAGGTCAAAAAAGCCATTTAAGCCTTTTCACAGTGAGATCTATGCGATATGGCCGAGAAATGTAATTTTGATGTTAACTCCCAAACCGCTGCGCAGAAGTCAACCAAACTTCACCCAATAGTGTATTGTATCACAATCTAGTAGTTACATTTGAAAATTTTGTTCTAGGACATTTTGTTTGAACGCAATCATCAAACTTAATTAAAAAAGTAATTTAAGCCTTTTCACAGTGAGATCTATGCGATATGGCCGAGAAATGTAATTTTGATGTTAACTCCCAAACCGCTGCGCAGAAGTCAACCAAACTTCACCCAATAGTGTATTGTATCACAATCTAGTAGTTACATTTGAAAATTTTGTTCTAGGAAATTTTGTTTGAGCGCAATCATCAAACTTAATTAAAAAAGTCATTTAAGCCTTTTCACAGTGAGATCTATGCGATATGGCCGAGAAATGTAATTTTGATGTTAACTCCCAAACCGCTGCGCAGAAGTCAACCAAACTTCACCCATTAGTGTATTGTATCACAATCTAGTAGTTACATGTGGAAATTTGGTTCTAGGACATTTGATTTGAGCGCAATCCTCAAACTTAGGTCAAAAAAGCCATTTAAGCCTTTTCACAGTGAGATCTATGCGATATGGCCGAGAAATGTAATTTTGATGTTAACTCCCAAACCGCTGCGCAGAAGTAAACCAAACTTCACCCATTAGTGTATTGTATCACAATCTAGTAGTTACATTTGAAAATTTTGTTCTAGGACATTTTGTTTGAACGCAATCATCAAACTTAATTAAAAAAGTCATTTAAGCCTTTTCACAGTGAGATCTATGCGATATGGCCGAGAAATGTAATTTTGATGTTAACTCCCAAACCGCTGCGCAGAAGTCAACCAAACTTCACCCAATAGTGTATTGTATCACAATCTAGTAGTTACATTTGAAAATTTTGTTCTAGGAAATTTTGTTTGAGCGCAATCATCAAACTTAATTAAAAAAGTCATTTAAGCCTTTTCACAGTGAGATCTATGCGATATGGCCGAGAAATGTAATTTTGATGTTAACTCCCAAACCGCTGCGCAGAAGTCAACCAAACTTCACCCATTAGTGTATTGTATCACAATCTAGTAGTTACATGTGGAAATTTGGTTCTAGGACATTTGATTTGAGCGCAATCCTCAAACTTAGGTCAAAAAAGCCATTTAAGCCTTTTCACAGTGAGATCTATGCGATATTGCCGAGAAATATAATTTTGATGTTAACTCCCAAACCGCTGCGCAGAAGTCAACCAAACTTCACCCAATAGTGTATTGTATCACAATCTAGTAGTTACATTTGAAAATTTTGTTCTAGGACATTTTGTTTGAACGCAATCATCAAACTTAATTAAAAAAGTCATTTAAGCCTTTTCACAGTGAGATCTATGCGATATGGCCGAGAAATGTAATTTTGATGTTAACTCCCAAACCGCTGCGCAGAAGTCAACCAAACTTCACCCAATAGTGTATTGTATCACAATCTAGTAGTTACATTTGAAAATTTTGTTCTAGGACATTTTGTTTGAACGCAATCATCAAACTTATTTAAAAAAGTCATTTAAGCCTTTTCACAGTGAGATCTATGCGATATGGCCGAGAAATGTAATTTTGATGTTAACTCCCAAACCGCTGCGCAGAAGTCAACCAAACTTCACCCAATAGTGTATTGTATCACAATCTAGTAGTTACATGTGGAAATTTGGTTCTAGGAAATTTTGTTTGAGCGCAATCATCAAACTTAATTAAAAAAGTCATTTAAGCCTTTTCACAGTGAGATCTATGCGATATGGCCGAGAAATGTAATTTTGATGTTAACTCCCAAACCGCTGCGCAGAAGTCAACCAAACTTCACCCATTAGTGTATTGTATCACAATCTAGTAGTTACATGTGGAAATTTGGTTCTAGGACATTTGATTTGAGCGCAATCCTCAAACTTAGGTCAAAAAAGCCATTTAAGCCTTTTCACAGTGAGATCTATGCGATATGGCCGAGAAATGTAATTTTGATGTTAACTCCCAAACCGCTGCGCAGAAGTCAACCAAACTTCACCCAATAGTGTATTGTATCACATTCTAGTAGTTACATTTGAAAATTTCGTTCTAGGACATTTGGTTTGAGCGCAATCATTAAACTTAGGTCAAAAAAGCCCTTTAAGCCTTTTCACAGTGAGATCTATGCGATATGGCCGAGAAATGTAATTTTGATGTTAACTCCCAAACCGCTGCGCAGAAGTCAACCAAACTTCACCCATTAGTGTATTGTATCACAATCTAGTAGTTACATTTGAAAATTTTGTTCTAGGACATTTTGTTTGAAGGCAATCATCAAACTTAATTAAAAAAGTCATTTAAGCCTTTTCACAGTGAGATCTATGCGATATGGCCGAGAAATTTAATTTTGATGTTAACTCCCAAACCGCTGCGCAGAAGTCAACCAAACTTCACCCAATAGTGTATTGTATCACAATCTAGTAGTTACATTTGAAAATTTTGTTCTAGGAAATTTTGTTTGAGCGCAATCATCAAACTTAATTAAAAAAGTCATTTAAGCCTTTTCACAGTGAGATCTATGCGATATGGCCGAGAAATGTATTTTTGATGTTCACTCCCAAACCGCTGCGCAGAAGTCAACCAAACTTCACCCATTAGTGTATTGTATCACAATCTAGTAGTTACATGTGGAAATTTGGTTCTAGGACATTTGATTTGAGCGCAATCCTCAAACTTAGGTCAAAAAAGCCATTTAAGCCTTTTCACAGTGAGATCTATGCGATATGGCCGAGAAATGTAATTTTGATGTTAACTACCAAACCGCTGCGCAGAAGTCAACCAAACTTCACCCAATAGTGTATTGTATCACATTCTAGTAGTTACATTTGAAAATTTCGTTCTAGGGCATTTGGTTTGAGCGCAATTATTAAACTTAGGTCAAAAAAGCCATTTAAGCCTTTTCACAGTGAGATCTATGCGATATGGCCGAGAAATGTAATTTTGATATTAACTCCCAAACCGCTGCGCAGAAGTAAACCAAACTTCACCCATTAGTGTATTGTATCACAATCTAGTAGTTACATGTGGAAATTTGGTTCTAGGACATTTGATTTGAGCGCAATCCTCAAACTTAGGTCAAAAAAGCCATTTAAGCCTTTTCACAGTGAGATCTATGCGATATGGCCGAGAAATGTAATTTTGATGTTAACTCCCAAACCGCTGCGCAGAAGTCAACCAAACTTCACCCAATAGTGTATTGTATCACATTCTAGTAGTTACATTTGAAAATTTCGTTCTAGGACATTTGGTTTGAGCGCAATCTTTAAACTTTGGTCAAAAAAGCCATTTAAGCCTTTTCACAGTGAGATCTATGCGATATGGCCGAGAAATGTAATTTTGATGTTAACTCCCAAACCGCTGCGCAGAAGTAAACCAAACTTCACCCATTAGTGTATTGTATCACAATCTAGTAGTTACATGTGGAAATTTGGTTCTAGGACATTTGATTTGAGCGCAATCCTCAAACTTAGGTCAAAAAAGCCATTTAAGCCTTTTCACAGTGAGATCTATGCGATATGGCCGAGAAATGTAATTTTGATGTTAACTCACAAACCGCTGCGCAGAAGTCAACCAAACTTCACCCAATAGTGTATTGTATCACAATCTAGTAGTTACATTTGAAAATTTTGTTCTAGGACATTTTGTTTGAACGCAATCATCAAACTTAATTAAAAAAGTCATTTAAGCCTTTTCACAGTGAGATCTATGCGATATGGCCGAGAAATGTAATTTTGATGTTAACTCCCAAACCGCTGCGCAGAAGTCAACCAAACTTCACCCATTAGTGTATTGTATCACAATCTAGTAGTTACATGTGGAAATTTGGTTATAGGACATTTGATTTGAGCGCAATCCTCAAACTTAGGTCAAAAAAGCCATTTAAGCCTTTTCACAGTGAGATCTATGCGATATGGCCGAGAAATGTAATTTTGATGTTAACTCCCAAACCGCTGCGCAGAAGTCAACCAAACTTCACCCAATAGTGTATTTTATCACAATCTAGTAGTTACATTTGGAAATTTAGTTCTAGGACATTTGATTTGAGCGCAATCTTCAAACTTAATTAAAAAAAGTCATTTAAGCCTTTTCACAGTGAGATCTATGCGATATGGCCGAGAAATGTAATTTTGATGTTAACTCCCAAACCGCTGCGCAGAAGTCAACCAAACTTCACCCAATAGTGTATTTTATCACAGTCTAGTAGTTACATTTGGAAATTTAGTTTTAGGACATTTGGTTTGAGCGCAATCTTCAAACTTAATTAAAAAAAGTCATTTAAGCCTTTTCACAGTGAGATCTATGCGATATTGCCGAGAAATGTAATTTTGATGTTCACTCCCAAACCGCTGCGCAGAAGTCAACCAAACTTCACCCAATAGTGTATTTTATCACAATCTAGTAGTTACATTTGGAAATATAGTTCTAGGACATTTGATTTGAGCGCAATCTTCAAACTTAATTAAAAAAAGTCATTTAAGCGTTTTCACAGTGAGATCTATGCGATATGGCCGAGAAATGTAATTTTGATGTTCACTCCCAAACCGCTGCGCAGAAGTCAACCAAACTTCAACCATTAGTGTATTGTATCACAATCTAGTAGTTACATGTGGAAATTTGGTTCTAGGACATTTGATTTGAGCGCAATCCTCAATCTTAGGTCAAAAAAGCCATTTAAGCCTTTTCACAGTGAGATCTATGCGATATGGCCGAGAAATGTAATTTTGATGTTAACTCCCAAACCGCTGCGCAGAAGTCAACCAAACTTCACCCAATAGTGTATTGTATCACAAACTAGTAGTTACATTTGAAAATTTTGTTCTAGGACATTTTGTTTGAGCGCAATCATCAAACTTAATTAAAAAAGTCATTTAAGCCTTTTCACAGTGAGATCTATGCGATATGGCCGAGAAATGTAATTTTGATGTTAACTCCCAAACCGCTGCGCAGAAGTCAACCAAACTTCACCCATTAGTGTATTGTATCACAATCTAGTAGTTACATGTGGAAATTTGGTTCTAGACATTTGATTTGAGCGCAATCCTCAAACTTAGGTCAAAAAAGCCATTTAAGCCTTTTCACAGTGAGATCTATGCGATATGGCCGAGAAATGTAATTTTGATGTTAACTCCCAAACCGCTGCGCAGAAGTCAACCAAACTTCACCCAATAGTGTATTGTATCACATTCTAGTAGTTACATTTGAAAATTTCGTTCTAGGACATTTGGTTTGAGCGCAATCTTTAAACTTTGGTCAAAAAAGCCATTTAAGCCTTTTCACAGTGAGATCTATGCGATATGACCGAGAAATGTAATTTTGATGTTAACTCCCAAACCGCTGCGCAGAAGTCAACCAAACTTCACCCAATAGTGTATTGTATCACATTCTAGTAGTTACATGTGGAAATTTGGTTCTAGGACATTTGATTTGAGCGCAATCCTCAAACTTAGGTCAAAAAAGCCATTTAAGCCTTTTCACAGTGAGATCTATGCGATATGGCCGAGAAATGTAATTTTGATGTTAACTCCCAAACCGCTGCGCAGAAGTAAACCAAACTTCACCCAATAGTGTATTGTATCACAATCTAGTAGTTACATGTGGAAATTTGGTTCTAGGACATTTGATTTGAGCGCAATCCTCAAACTTAGGTCAAAAAAGCCATTTAAGCCTTTTCACAGTGAGATCTATGCGATATGGCCGAGAAATGTAATTTTGATGTTAACTCCCAAACCGCTGCGCAGAAGTCAACCAAACTTCACCCAATAGTGTATTTTATCACAGTCTAGTAGTTACATTTGGAAATTTAGTTTTAGGACATTTGGTTTGAGCGCAATCTTCAAACTTCATTAAAAAAAGTCATTTAAGCCTTTTCACAGTGAGATCTATGCGATATTGCCGAGAAATGTAATTTTGATGTTCACTCCCAAACCGCTGCGCAGAAGTCAACCAAACTTCACCCAATAGTGTATTTTATCACAATCTAGTAGTTACATTTGGAAATTTAGTTCTAGGACATTTGATTTGAGCGCAATCTTCAAACTTAATTAAAAAAAGTCATTTAAGCGTTTTCACAGTGAGATCTATGCGATATGGCCGAGAAATGTAATTTTGATGTTCACTCCCAAACCGCTGCGCAGAAGTCAACCAAACTTCACCCAATAGTGTATTATATCACACTCTAGTAGTTACATTTGAAAATTTCGTTCTAGGACATTTGGTTTGAGCGCAATCTTTAAACTTAGGTCAAAAAAGCCATTTAAGCCTTTTCACAGTGAGATCTATGCGATATGGCCGAGAAATGTAATTTTGATGTTAACTCCCAAACCGCTGCGCAGAAGTCAACCAAACTTCACCCAATAGTGTATTGTATCACAATCTAGTAGTTACATTTGAAAATTTTGTTCTAGGACATTTTGTTTGAACGCAATCATCAAACTTAATTAAAAAAGTCATTTAAGCCTTTTCACAGTGAGATCTATGCGATATGGCCGAGAAATGTAATTTTGATGTTAACTCCCAAACCGCTGCGCAGAAGTCAACCAAACTTCACCCAATAGTGTATTTTATCACAATCTAATAGTTACATTTGGAAATTTAGTTCTAGGACATTTGATTTGAGCGCAATCTTCAAACTTAATTAAAAAAAGTCATTTAAGCCTTTTCACAGTGAGATCTATGCGATATGGCCGAGAAATGTAATTTTGATGTTCACTCCCAAACCGCTGCGCAGAAGTCAACCAAACTTCACCCAATAGTGTATTTTATCACAATCTAGTAGTTACATGTGGAAATTTGGTTCTAGGACATTTGATTTGAGCGCAATCTTCAAACTTAGGTCAAAAAAGCCATTTAAGCCTTTTCACAGTGAGATCTATGCGATATGGCCGAGAAATGTAATTTTGATGTTAACTCCCAAACCGCTGCGCAGAAGTCAACCAAACTTCACCCAATAGTGTATTGTATCACAATCTAGTAGTTACATTTGGAAATTTGGTTCTAGGACATTTGATTTGAGCGCAATCCTCAAACTTAGGTCAAAAAAGCCATTTAAGCCTTTTCACAGTGAGATCTATGCGATATGGCCGAGAAATGTAATTTTGATGTTAACTCCCAAACCGCTGCGCAGAAGTCAACCAAACTTCACCCAATAGTGTATTTTATCACAATCTAGTAGTTACATTTGGAAATTTAGTTTTAGGACATTTGGTTTGAGCGCAATCTTCAAACTTAATTAAAAAAAAGTCATTTAAGCCTTTTCACAGTGAGATCTATGCGATATGGCCGAGAAATGTAATTTTGATGTTCACTCCCAAACCGCTGCGCAGAAGTCAACCAAACTTCACCCATTAGTGTATTGTATCACAATCTAGTAGTTACATGTGGAAATTTGGTTCTAGGACATTTGATTTGAGCGCAATCCTCAAACTTAGGTCAAAAAAGCCATTTAAGCCTTTTCACAGTGAGATCTATGCGATATGGCCGAGAAATGTAATTTTGATGTTAACTCCCAAACCGCTGCGCAGAAGTCAACCAAACTTCACCCATTAGTGTATTGTATCACAATCTAGTAGTTACATGTGGAAATTTGGTTCTAGGACATTTGATTTGAGCGCAATCCTCAAACTTAGGTCAAAAAAGCCATTTAAGCCTTTTCACAGTGAGATCTATGCGATATGGCCGAGAAATGTAATTTTGATGTTAACTCCCAAACCGCTGCGCAGAAGTAAACCAAACTTCACCCATTAGTGTATTGTATCACAATCTAGTAGTTACATGTGGAAATTTGGTTCTAGGACATTTGTTTTGAGCGCAATCCTCAAACTTAGGTCAAAAAAGCCATTTAAGCCTTTTCACAGTGAGATCTACGCGATAATGCTGAGAAATGTAATTTTGATGTTAACTCCCAAACCGCTGCGCAGAAGTCAACCAAACTTCACCCAATAGTGTATTGTATCACAATCTAGTAGTTACATGTGGAAATTTCGTTCTAGGACATTTGATTTGAGCGCAATCATCAAACTTAATTAAAAAAGTCATTTAAGCCTTTTCACAGTGAGATCTATGCGATATGGCCGAGAAATGTAATTTTGATGTTAACTCCCAAACCGCTGCGCAGAAGTCAACCAAACTTCACCCAATAGTGTATTGTATCACATTCTAGTAGTTACATGTGGAAATTTGGTTCTAGGACATTTGAATTGAGCGCAATCCTCAAACTTAGGTCAAAAAAGCCATTTAAGCCTTTTCACAGTGAGATCTATGCGATATGGCCGAGAAATGTAATTTTGATGTTAACTCCCAAACCGCTGCGCAGAAGTCAACCAAACTTCACCCAATAGTGTATTGTATCACAATCTAGTAGTTACATGTGGAAATTTGGTTCTAGGACATTTGATTTGAGCGCAATCCTCAAACTTAGGTCAAAAAAGCCATTTAAGCCTTTTCACAGTGAGATCTATGCGATATGGCCGAGAAATGTAATTTTGATGTTAACTCCCAAACCGCTGCGCAGAAGTCAACCAAACTTCACCCAATAGTGTATTGTATCACAATCTAGTAGTTACATTTGGAAATTTAGTTCTAGGACATTTGGTTTGAGCGCAATCTTCATACTTAATTAAAAAAAGTCATTTAAGCGTTTTCACAGTGAGATCTATGCGATATGGCCGAGAAATGTAATTTTGATGTTAACTCCCAAACCGCTGCGCAGAAGTCAACCAAACTTCACCCAATAGTGTATTTTATCACAATCTAGTAGTTACATTTGGAAATTTAGTTCTAGGACATTTGGTTTGAGCGCAATCTTCAAACTTAATTTAAAAAAGTCATTTAAGCCTTTTCACAGTGAGATCTATGCGATATGGCCGAGAAATGTAATTTTGATGTTAACTCCCAAACCGCTGCGCAGAAGTCAACCAAACTTCACCCAATAGTGTATTGTATCACAATCTAGTAGTTATATTTGAAAATTTTGTTCTAGGACATTTTGTTTGAGCGCAATCATCAAACTTTATTAAAAAAGTCATTTAAGCCTTTTCACAGTGAGATCTATGCGATATGGCCGAGAAATGTAAATTTCATGTTAACTCCCAAACCGCTGCGCAGACGTCAACCAAACTTCACCCAATAGTGTATTGTATCACATTCTAGTAGTTACATTTAAAAATTTCGTTCTAGGACATTTGGTTTGAGCGCAATCATTAAACTTATCTAAAAAAGTCATTTAAGCCTTTTCACAGTGAGATCTATGCGATATGGCCGAGAAATGTAATTTTGATGTTAACTCCCAAACCGCTGCGCAGAAGTCAACCAAACTTCACCCATTAGTGTATTGTATCACAATCTAGTAGTTACATGTGGAAATTTGGTTCTAGGACATTTGATTTGAGCGCAATCCTCAAACTTATGTCAAAAAAGCCATTTAAGCCTTTTCACAGTGAGATCTATGCGATATGGCCGAGAAATGTAATTTTGATGTTAACTCCCAAACCGCTGCGCAGAAGTAAACCAAACTTCACCCAATAGTGTATTTTATCAAAATCTAGTAGTTACATTTGGAAATTTGGTTCTAGGACATTTGATTTGAGCGCAATCCTCAAACGTAGGTCAAAAAAGCCATTTAAGCCTTTTCACAGTGAGATCTATGCGATATGGCCGAGAAATGTAATTTTGATGTTAAATCCCAAACCGCTGCGCAGAAGTCAACCAAACTTCACCCATTAGTGTATTGTATCACAATCTAGTAGTTACATGTAGAAATTTGGTTCTAGGACATTTGATTTGAGCGCAATCCTCAAACTTAGGTCAAAAAAGCCATTTAAGCCTTTTCACAGTGAGATCTATGCGATATGGCCGAGAAATGTAATTTTGATGTTAACTCCCAAACCGCTGCGCAGAAGTCAACCAAACTTCACCCATTAGTGTATTGTATCACAATCTAGTAGTTACATGTGGAAATTTGGTTCTAGGACATTTGATTTGAGCGCAATCCTCAAACGTAGGTCAAAAAAGCCATTTAAGCCTTTTCACAGTGAGATCTATGCGATATGGCCGAGAAATGTAATTTTGATGTTAACTCCCAAACCGCTGCGCAGAAGTCAACCAAACTTCACCCAATAGTGTATTTTATCACAATCTAGTAGTTACATTTGGAAATTTAGTTCTAGGACATTTGATTTGAGCGCAATCTTCAAACTTAATTAAAAAAAGTCATTTAAGCGTTTTCACAGTGAGATCTATGCGATATGGCCGAGAAATGTAATTTTGATGTTCACTCCCAAACCGCTGCGCAGAAGTAAACCAAACTTCACCCATTAGTGTATTGTATCACAATCTAGTAGTTACATGTGGAAATTTGGTTCTAGGACATTTGATTTGAGCGCAATCCTCAAACTTAGGTCAAAAAAGCCATTTAAGCCTTTTCACAGTGAGATCTATGCGATATGGCCGAGAAATGTAATTTTGATGTTAACTCCCAAACCGCTGCGCAGAAGTAAACCAAACTTCACCCAATAGTGTATTGTATCAAAATCTAGTAGTTACATTTGAAAATTTTGTTCTAGGACATTTTGTTTGAGCGCAATCATCAAACTTAATTAAAAAAGTCATTTAAGCCTTTTCACAGTGAGATCTATGCGATATGGCCGAGAAATGTAATTTAATGTTAACTCCCAAACCGCTGCGCAGAAGTCAACCAAACTTCACCCAATAGTGTATTTTATCACAATCTAGTAGTTACATTTGGAAATTTAGTTCTAGGACATTTGGTTTGAGCGCAATCTTCAAACTTAATTAAAAAAAGTCATTTAAGGCTTTTCACAGTGAGATCTATGCGATATGGCCGAGAAATGTAATTTTGATGTTCACTCCCAAACCGCTGCGCAGAAGTCAACCAAACTTCACCCAATAGTGTATTTTATCACAATCTAATAGTTACATTTGGAAATTTAGTTCTAGGACATTTGATTTGAGCGCAATCTTCAAACTTAATTAAAAAAAGTCATTTAAGCCTTTTCACAGTGAGATCTATGCGATATGGCCGAGAAATGTAATTTTGATGTTCACTCCCAAACCGCTGCGCAGAAGTCAACCAAACTTCACCCAATAGTGTATTTTATCACAATCTAGTAGTTACATGTGGAAATTTGGTTCTAGGACATTTGATTTGAGCGCAATCCTCAAACTTAGGTCAAAAAAGCCATTTAAGCCTTTTCACAGTGAGATCTATGCGATATGGCCGAGAAATGTAATTTTGATGTTAACTCCCAAACCGCTGCGCAGAAGTCAACCAAACTTCACCCAATAGTGTATTGTATCACAATCTAGTAGTTACATGTGGAAATTTGGTTCTAGGACATTTGATTTGAGCGCAATCCTCAAACTTAGGTCAAAAAAGCCATTTAAGCCTTTTCACAGTGAGATCTATGCGATATGGCCGAGAAATGTAATTTTGATGTTAACTCCCAAACCGCTGCGCAGAAGTCAACCAAACTTCACCCAATAGTGTATTTTATCACAATCTAGTAGTTACATTTGGAAATTTATTTTTAGGACATTTGGTTTGAGCGCAATCTTCAAACTTAATTAAAAAAAAGTCATTTAAGCCTTTTCACAGTGAGATCTATGCGATATGGCCGAGAAATGTAATTTTGATGTTCACTCCCAAACCGCTGCGCAGAAGTCAACCAAACTTCACCCATTAGTGTATTGTATCACAATCTAGTAGTTACATGTGGAAATTTGGTTCTAGGACATTTGATTTGAGCGCAATCCTCAAACTTAGGTCAAAAAAGCCATTTAAGCCTTTTCACAGTGAGATCTATGCGATATGGCCGAGAAATGTAATTTTGATGTTAACTCCCAAACCGCTGCGCAGAAGTCAACCAAACTTCACCCAATAGTGTATTTTATCACAATCTAATAGTTACATTTGGAAATTTAGTTCTAGGACATTTGATTTGAGCGCAATCTTCAAACTTAATTAAAAAAGTCATTTAAGCCTTTTCACAGTGAGATCTACGCGATAATGCTGAGAAATGTAATTTTGATGTTAACTCCCAAACCGCTGCGCAGAAGTCAACCAAACTTCACCCAATAGTGTATTTTATCACAATCTAGTAGTTACATTTGGAAATTTAGTTTTAGGACATTTGGTTTGAGCGCAATCTTCAAACTTAATTAAAAAAAAGTCATTTAAGCCTTTTCACAGTGAGATCTATGCGATATGGCCGAGAAATGTAATTTTGATGTTCACTCCCAAACCGCTGCGCAGAAGTCAACCAAACTTCACCCATTAGTGTATTGTATCACAATCTAGTAGTTACATGTGGAAATTTGGTTCTAGGACATTTGATTTGAGCGCAATCCTCAAACTTAGGTCAAAAAAGCCATTTAAGCCTTTTCACAGTGAGATCTATGCGATATGGCCGAGAAATGTAATTTTGATGTTAACTCCCAAACCGCTGCGCAGAAGTCAACCAAACTTCACCCATTAGTGTATTGTATCACAATCTAGTAGTTACATGTGGAAATTTGGTTCTAGGACATTTGATTTGAGCGCAATCCTCAAACTTAGGTCAAAAAAGCCATTTAAGCCTTTTCACAGTGAGATCTATGCGATATGGCCGAGAAATGTAATTTTGATGTTAACTCCCAAACCGCTGCGCAGAAGTAAACCAAACTTCACCCATTAGTGTATTGTATCACAATCTAGTAGTTACATGTGGAAATTTGGTTCTAGGACATTTGTTTTGAGCGCAATCCTCAAACTTAGGTCAAAAAAGCCATTTAAGCCTTTTCACAGTGAGATCTACGCGATAATGCTGAGAAATGTAATTTTGATGTTAACTCCCAAACCGCTGCGCAGAAGTCAACCAAACTTCACCCAATAGTGTATTGTATCACAATCTAGTAGTTACATTTGGAAATTTCGTTCTAGGACATTTGGTTTGAGCGCAATCATCAAACTTAATTAAAAAAGTCATTTAAGCCTTTTCACAGTGAGATCTATGCGATATGGCCGAGAAATGTAATTTTGATGTTAACTCCCAAACCGCTGCGCAGAAGTCAACCAAACTTCACCCAATAGTGTATTGTATCACATTCTAGTAGTTACATGTGGAAATTTGGTTCTAGGACATTTGAATTGAGCGCAATCCTCAAACTTAGGTCAAAAAAGCCATTTAAGCCTTTTCACAGTGAGATCTATGCGATATGGCCGAGAAATGTAATTTTGATGTTAACTCCCAAACCGCTGCGCAGAAGTCAACCAAACTTCACCCAATAGTGTATTGTATCACAATCTAGTAGTTACATGTGGAAATTTGGTTCTAGGACATTTGATTTGAGCGCAATCCTCAAACTTAGGTCAAAAAAGCCATTTAAGCCTTTTCACAGTGAGATCTATGCGATATGGCCGAGAAATGTAATTTTGATGTTAACTCCCAAACCGCTGCGCAGAAGTCAACCAAACTTCACCCAATAGTGTATTGTATCACAATCTAGTAGTTACATTTGGAAATTTAGTTCTAGGACATTTGGTTTGAGCGCAATCTTCATACTTAATTAAAAAAAGTCATTTAAGCGTTTTCACAGTGAGATCTATGCGATATGGCCGAGAAATGTAATTTTGATGTTAACTCCCAAACCGCTGCGCAGAAGTCAACCAAACTTCACCCAATAGTGTATTTTATCACAATCTAGTAGTTACATTTGGAAATTTAGTTCTAGGACATTCGGTTTGAGCGCAATCTTCAAACTTAATTTAAAAAAGTCATTTAAGCCTTTTCACAGTGAGATCTATGCGATATGGCCGAGAAATGTAATTTTGATGTTAACTCCCAAACCGCTGCGCAGAAGTCAACCAAACTTCACCCAATAGTGTATTGTATCACAATCTAGTAGTTACATTTGAAAATTTTGTTCTAGGACATTTTGTTTGAGCGCAATCATCAAACTTTATTAAAAAAGTCATTTAAGCCTTTTCACAGTGAGATCTATGCGATATGGCCGAGAAATGTAAATTTCATGTTAACTCCCAAACCGCTGCGCAGACGTCAACCAAACTTCACCCAATAGTGTATTGTATCACATTCTAGTAGTTACATTTAAAAATTTCGTTCTAGGACATTTGGTTTGAGCGCAATCATTAAACTTATCTAAAAAAGTCATTTAAGCCTTTTCACAGTGAGATCTATGCGATATGGCCGAGAAATGTAATTTTGATGTTAACTCCCAAACCGCTGCGCAGAAGTCAACCAAACTTCACCCATTAGTGTATTGTATCACAATCTAGTAGTTACATGTGGAAATTTGGTTCTAGGACATTTGATTTGAGCGCAATCCTCAAACTTATGTCAAAAAAGCCATTTAAGCCTTTTCACAGTGAGATCTATGCGATATGGCCGAGAAATGTAATTTTGATGTTAACTCCCAAACCGCTGCGCAGAAGTAAACCAAACTTCACCCAATAGTGTATTTTATCACAATCTAGTAGTTACATTTGGAAATTTGGTTCTAGGACATTTGATTTGAGCGCAATCCTCAAACGTAGGTCAAAAAAGCCATTTAAGCCTTTTCACAGTGAGATCTATGCGATATGGCCGAGAAATGTAATTTTGATGTTAAATCCCAAACCGCTGCGCAGAAGTCAACCAAACTTCACCCATTAGTGTATTGTATCACAATCTAGTAGTTACATGTAGAAATTTGGTTCTAGGACATTTGATTTGAGCGCAATCCTCAAACTTAGGTCAAAAAAGCCATTTAAGCCTTTTCACAGTGAGATCTATGCGATATGGCCGAGAAATGTAATTTTGATGTTAACTCCCAAACCGCTGCGCAGAAGTCAACCAAACTTCACCCATTAGTGTATTGTATCACAATCTAGTAGTTACATGTGGAAATTTGGTTCTAGGACATTTGATTTGAGCGCAATCCTCAAACGTAGGTCAAAAAAGCCATTTAAGCCTTTTCACAGTGAGATCTATGCGATATGGCCGAGAAATGTAATTTTGATGTTAACTCCCAAACCGCTGCGCAGAAGTCAACCAAACTTCACCCAATAGTGTATTTTATCACAATCTAGTAGTTACATTTGGAAATTTAGTTCTAGGACATTTGATTTGAGCGCAATCTTCAAACTTAATTAAAAAAAGTCATTTAAGCGTTTTCACAGTGAGATCTATGCGATATGGCCGAGAAATGTAATTTTGATGTTCACTCCCAAACCGCTGCGCAGAAGTAAACCAAACTTCACCCATTAGTGTATTGTATCACAATCTAGTAGTTACATGTGGAAATTTGGTTCTAGGACATTTGATTTGAGCGCAATCCTCAAACTTAGGTCAAAAAAGCCATTTAAGCCTTTTCACAGTGAGATCTATGCGATATGGCCGAGAAATGTAATTTTGATGTTAACTCCCAAACCGCTGCGCAGAAGTAAACCAAACTTCACCCAATAGTGTATTGTATCAAAATCTAGTAGTTACATTTGAAAATTTTGTTCTAGGACATTTTGTTTGAGCGCAATCATCAAACTTAATTAAAAAAGTCATTTAAGCCTTTTCACAGTGAGATCTATGCGATATGGCCGAGAAATGTAATTTAATGTTAACTCCCAAACCGCTGCGCAGAAGTCAACCAAACTTCACCCAATAGTGTATTTTATCACAATCTAGTAGTTACATTTGGAAATTTAGTTCTAGGACATTTGGTTTGAGCGCAATCTTCAAACTTAATTAAAAAAAGTCATTTAAGGCTTTTCACAGTGAGATCTATGCGATATGGCCGAGAAATGTAATTTTGATGTTAACTCCCAAACCGCTGCGCAGAAGTCAACCAAACTTCACCCAATAGTGTATTTTATCACAATCTAATAGTTACATTTGGAAATTTAGTTCTAGGACATTTGATTTGAGCGCAATCTTCAAACTTAATTAAAAAAAGTCATTTAAGCCTTTTCACAGTGAGATCTATGCGATATGGCCGAGAAATGTAATTTTGATGTTCACTCCCAAACCGCTGCGCAGAAGTCAACCAAACTTCACCCAATAGTGTATTTTATCACAATCTAGTAGTTACATGTGGAAATTTGGTTCTAGGACATTTGATTTGAGCGCAATCTTCAAACTTAGGTCAAAAAAGCCATTTAAGCCTTTTCACAGTGAGATCAATGCGATATGGCCGAGAAATGTAATTTTGATGTTAACTCCCAAACCGCTGCGCAGAAGTCAACCAAACTTCACCCAATAGTGTATTGTATCACAATCTAGTAGTTACATTTGGAAATTTGGTTCTAGGACATTTGATTTGAGCGCAATCCTCAAACTTAGGTCAAAAAAGCCATTTAAGCCTTTTCACAGTGAGATCTATGCGATATGGCCGAGAAATGTAATTTTGATGTTAACTCCCAAACCGCTGCGCAGAAGTCAACCAAACTTCACCCAATAGTGTATTTTATCACAATCTAGTAGTTACATTTGGAAATTTAGTTTTAGGACATTTGGTTTGAGCGCAATCTTCAAACTTAATTAAAAAAAAGTCATTTAAGCCTTTTCACAGTGAGATCTATGCGATATGGCCGAGAAATGTAATATTTATGTTCACTCCCAAACCGCTGCGCAGAAGTCAACCAAACTTCACCCATTAGTGTATTGTATCACAATCTAGTAGTTACATGTGGAAATTTGGTTCTAGGACATTTGATTTGAGCGCAATCCTCAAACTTAGGTCAAAAATGCCATTTAAGCCTTTTCACAGTGAGATCTATGCGATATGGCCGAGAAATGTAATTTTGATGTTAACTCCCAAACCGCTGCGCAGAAGTCAACCAAACTTCACCCATTAGTGTATTGTATCACAATCTAGTAGTTACATGTGGAAATTTGGTTCTAGGACATTTGATTTGAGCGCAATCCTCAAACTTAGGTCAAAAAAGCCATTTAAGCCTTTTCACAGTGAGATCTATGCGATATGGCCGAGAAATGTAATTTTGATGTTAACTCCCAAACCGCTGCGCAGAAGTCAACCAAACTTCACCCAATAGTGTATTTTATCACAATCTAATAGTTACATTTGGAAATTTAGTTCTAGGACATTTGATTTGAGCGCAATCTTCAAACTTAATTAAAAAAAGTCATTTAAGCCTTTTCACAGTGAGATCTATGCGATATGGCCGAGAAATGTAATTTTGATGTTCACTCCCAAACCGCTGCGCAGAAGTCAACCAAACTTCACCCAATAGTGTATTTTATCACAATCTAGTAGTTACATGTGGAAATTTGGTTCTAGGACATTTGATTTGAGCGCAATCTTCAAACTTAGGTCAAAAAAGCCATTTAAGCCTTTTCACAGTGAGATCAATGCGATATGGCCGAGAAATGTAATTTTGATGTTAACTCCCAAACCGCTGCGCAGAAGTCAACCAAACTTCACCCAATAGTGTATTGTATCACAATCTAGTAGTTACATTTGGAAATTTGGTTCTAGGACATTTGATTTGAGCGCAATCCTCAAACTTAGGTCAAAAAAGCCATTTAAGCCTTTTCACAGTGAGATCTATGCGATATGGCCGAGAAATGTAATTTTGATGTTAACTCCCAAACCGCTGCGCAGAAGTCAACCAAACTTCACCCAATAGTGTATTTTATCACAATCTAGTAGTTACATTTGGAAATTTAGTTTTAGGACATTTGGTTTGAGCGCAATCTTCAAACTTAATTAAAAAAAAGTCATTTAAGCCTTTTCACAGTGAGATCTATGCGATATGGCCGAGAAATGTAATATTTATGTTCACTCCCAAACCGCTGCGCAGAAGTCAACCAAACTTCACCCATTAGTGTATTGTATCACAATCTAGTAGTTACATGTGGAAATTTGGTTCTAGGACATTTGATTTGAGCGCAATCCTCAAACTTAGGTCAAAAATGCCATTTAAGCCTTTTCACAGTGAGATCTATGCGATATGGCCGAGAAATGTAATTTTGATGTTAACTCCCAAACCGCTGCGCAGAAGTCAACCAAACTTCACCCATTAGTGTATTGTATCACAATCTAGTAGTTACATGTGGAAATTTGGTTCTAGGACATTTGATTTGAGCGCAATCCTCAAACTTAGGTCAAAAAAGCCATTTAAGCCTTTTCACAGTGAGATCTATGCGATATGGCCGAGAAATGTAATTTTGATGTTAACTCCCAAACCGCTGCGCAGAAGTCAACCAAACTTCACCCAATAGTGTATTTTATCACAATCTAATAGTTACATTTGGAAATTTAGTTCTAGGACATTTGATTTGAGCGCAATCTTCAAACTTAATTAAAAAAAGTCATTTAAGCCTTTTCACAGTGAGATCTATGCGATATGGCCGAGAAATGTAATTTTGATGTTCACTCCCAAACCGCTGCGCAGAAGTCAACCAAACTTCACCCAATAGTGTATTTTATCACAATCTAGTAGTTACATGTGGAAATTTGGTTCTAGGACATTTGATTTGAGCGCAATCCTCAAACTTAGGTCAAAAAAGCCATTTAAGCCTTTTCACAGTGAGATCTATGCGATATGGCCGAGAAATGTAATTTTGATGTTAACTCCCAAACCGCTGCGCAGAAGTAAACCAAACTTCACCCAATAGTGTATTGTATCACAATCTAGTAGTTACATGTGGAAATTTGGTTCTAGGACATTTGATTTGAGCGCAATCCTCAAACTTAGGTCAAAAAAGCCATTTAAGCCTTTTCACAGTGAGATCTATGCGATATGGCCGAGAAATGTAATTTTGATGTTAACTCCCAAACCGCTGCGCAGAAGTCAACCAAACTTCACCCAATAGTGTATTTTATCACAATCTAGTAGTTACATTTGGAAATTTAGTTTTAGGACATTTGGTTTGAGCGCAATCTTCAAACTTAATTAAAAAAAAGTCATTTAAGCCTTTTCACAGTGAGATCTATGCGATATGGCCGAGAAATGTAATTTTGATGTTCACTCCCAAACCGCTGCGCAGAAGTCAACCAAACTTCACCCATTAGTGTATTGTATCACAATCTAGTAGTTACATGTGGAAATTTGGTTCTAGGACATTTGATTTGAGCGCAATCCTCAAACTTAGGTCAAAAAAGCCATTTAAGCCTTTTCACAGTGAGATCTATGCGATATGGCCGAGAAATGTAATTTTGATGTTAACTCCCAAACCGCTGCGCAGAAGTCAACCAAACTTCACCCATTAGTGTATTGTATCACAATCTAGTAGTTACATGTGGAAATTTGGTTCTAGGACATTTGATTTGAGCGCAATCCTCAAACTTAGGTCAAAAAAGCCATTTAAGCCTTTTCACAGTGAGATCTATGCGATATGGCCGAGAAATGTAATTTTGATGTTAACTCCCAAACCGCTGCGCAGAAGTAAACCAAACTTCACCCATTAGTGTATTGTATCACAATCTAGTAGTTACATGTGGAAATTTGGTTCTAGGACATTTGTTTTGAGCGCAATCCTCAAACTTAGGTCAAAAAAGCCATTTAAGCCTTTTCACAGTGAGATCTACGCGATAATGCTGAGAAATGTAATTTTGATGTTAACTCCCAAACCGCTGCGCAGAAGTCAACCAAACTTCACCCAATAGTGTATTGTATCACAATCTAGTAGTTACATTTGGAAATTTCGTTCTAGGACATTTGGTTTGAGCGCAATCATCAAACTTAATTAAAAAAGTCATTTAAGCCTTTTCACAGTGAGATCTATGCGATATGGCCGAGAAATGTAATTTTGATGTTAACTCCCAAACCGCTGCGCAGAAGTCAACCAAACTTCACCCAATAGTGTATTGTATCACATTCTAGTAGTTACATGTGGAAATTTGGTTCTAGGACATTTGAATTGAGCGCAATCCTCAAACTTAGGTCAAAAAAGCCATTTAAGCCTTTTCACAGTGAGATCTATGCGATATGGCCGAGAAATGTAATTTTGATGTTAACTCCCAAACCGCTGCGCAGAAGTCAACCAAACTTCACCCAATAGTGTATTGTATCACAATCTAGTAGTTACATGTGGAAATTTGGTTCTAGGACATTTGATTTGAGCGCAATCCTCAAACTTAGGTCAAAAAAGCCATTTAAGCCTTTTCACAGTGAGATCTATGCGATATGGCCGAGAAATGTAATTTTGATGTTAACTCCCAAACCGCTGCGCAGAAGTCAACCAAACTTCACCCAATAGTGTATTGTATCACAATCTAGTAGTTACATTTGGAAATTTAGTTCTAGGACATTTGGTTTGAGCGCAATCTTCATACTTAATTAAAAAAAGTCATTTAAGCGTTTTCACAGTGAGATCTATGCGATATGGCCGAGAAATGTAATTTTGATGTTAACTCCCAAACCGCTGCGCAGAAGTCAACCAAACTTCACCCAATAGTGTATTTTATCACAATCTAGTAGTTACATTTGGAAATTTAGTTCTAGGACATTCGGTTTGAGCGCAATCTTCAAACTTAATTTAAAAAAGTCATTTAAGCCTTTTCACAGTGAGATCTATGCGATATGGCCGAGAAATGTAATTTTGATGTTAACTCCCAAACCGCTGCGCAGAAGTCAACCAAACTTCACCCAATAGTGTATTGTATCACAATCTAGTAGTTACATTTGAAAATTTTGTTCTAGGACATTTTGTTTGAGCGCAATCATCAAACTTTATTAAAAAAGTCATTTAAGCCTTTTCACAGTGAGATCTATGCGATATGGCCGAGAAATGTAAATTTCATGTTAACTCCCAAACCGCTGCGCAGACGTCAACCAAACTTCACCCAATAGTGTATTGTATCACATTCTAGTAGTTACATTTAAAAATTTCGTTCTAGGACATTTGGTTTGAGCGCAATCATTAAACTTATCTAAAAAAGTCATTTAAGCCTTTTCACAGTGAGATCTAT
Organism: Corythoichthys intestinalis; assembly: GCF_030265065.1. Lineage (NCBI taxonomy): Eukaryota > Metazoa > Chordata > Actinopteri > Syngnathiformes > Syngnathidae > Corythoichthys > Corythoichthys intestinalis. The sequence continues at coordinate 4,319,696 of NC_080404.1, forward strand.
GCGATATGGCCGAGAAATGTAATTTTGATGTTAACTCCCAAACCGCTGCGCAGAAGTCAACCAAACTTCACCCATTAGTGTATTGTATCACAATCTAGTAGTTACATGTGGAAATTTGGTTCTAGGACATTTGATTTGAGCGCAATCCTCAAACTTATGTCAAAAAAGCCATTTAAGCCTTTTCACAGTGAGATCTATGCGATATGGCCGAGAAATGTAATTTTGATGTTAACTCCCAAACCGCTGCGCAGAAGTAAACCAAACTTCACCCAATAGTGTATTTTATCACAATCTAGTAGTTACATGTAGAAATTTGGTTCTAGGACATTTGATTTGAGCGCAATCCTCAAACTTAGGTCAAAAAAGCCATTTAAGCCTTTTCACAGTGAGATCTATGCGATATGGCCGAGAAATGTAATTTTGATGTTAACTCCCAAACCGCTGCGCAGAAGTCAACCAAACTTCACCCATTAGTGTATTGTATCACAATCTAGTAGTTACATGTGGAAATTTGGTTCTAGGACATTTGATTTGAGCGCAATCCTCAAACGTAGGTCAAAAAAGCCATTTAAGCCTTTTCACAGTGAGATCTATGCGATATGGCCGAGAAATGTAATTTTGATGTTAAATCCCAAACCGCTGCGCAGAAGTCAACCAAACTTCACCCATTAGTGTATTGTATCACAATCTAGTAGTTACATGTAGAAATTTGGTTCTAGGACATTTGATTTGAGCGCAATCCTCAAACTTAGGTCAAAAAAGCCATTTAAGCCTTTTCACAGTGAGATCTATGCGATATGGCCGAGAAATGTAATTTTGATGTTAACTCCCAAACCGCTGCGCAGAAGTCAACCAAACTTCACCCATTAGTGTATTGTATCACAATCTAGTAGTTACATGTGGAAATTTGGTTCTAGGACATTTGATTTGAGCGCAATCCTCAAACGTAGGTCAAAAAAGCCATTTAAGCCTTTTCACAGTGAGATCTATGCGATATGGCCGAGAAATGTAATTTTGATGTTAACTCCCAAACCGCTGCGCAGAAGTCAACCAAACTTCACCCAATAGTGTATTTTATCACAATCTAGTAGTTACATTTGGAAATTTAGTTCTAGGACATTTGATTTGAGCGCAATCTTCAAACTTAATTAAAAAAAGTCATTTAAGCGTTTTCACAGTGAGATCTATGCGATATGGCCGAGAAATGTAATTTTGATGTTCACTCCCAAACCGCTGCGCAGAAGTAAACCAAACTTCACCCATTAGTGTATTGTATCACAATCTAGTAGTTACATGTGGAAATTTGGTTCTAGGACATTTGATTTGAGCGCAATCCTCAAACTTAGGTCAAAAAAGCCATTTAAGCCTTTTCACAGTGAGATCTATGCGATATGGCCGAGAAATGTAATTTTGATGTTAACTCCCAAACCGCTGCGCAGAAGTAAACCAAACTTCACCCAATAGTGTATTGTATCAAAATCTAGTAGTTACATTTGAAAATTTTGTTCTAGGACATTTTGTTTGAGCGCAATCATCAAACTTAATTAAAAAAGTCATTTAAGCCTTTTCACAGTGAGATCTATGCGATATGGCCGAGAAATGTAATTTAATGTTAACTCCCAAACCGCTGCGCAGAAGTCAACCAAACTTCACCCAATAGTGTATTTTATCACAATCTAGTAGTTACATTTGGAAATTTAGTTCTAGGACATTTGGTTTGAGCGCAATCTTCAAACTTAATTAAAAAAAGTCATTTAAGGCTTTTCACAGTGAGATCTATGCGATATGGCCGAGAAATGTAATTTTGATGTTAACTCCCAAACCGCTGCGCAGAAGTCAACCAAACTTCACCCAATAGTGTATTTTATCACAATCTAATAGTTACATTTGGAAATTTAGTTCTAGGACATTTGATTTGAGCGCAATCTTCAAACTTAATTAAAAAAAGTCATTTAAGCCTTTTCACAGTGAGATCTATGCGATATGGCCGAGAAATGTAATTTTGATGTTCACTCCCAAACCGCTGCGCAGAAGTCAACCAAACTTCACCCAATAGTGTATTTTATCACAATCTAGTAGTTACATGTGGAAATTTGGTTCTAGGACATTTGATTTGAGCGCAATCTTCAAACTTAGGTCAAAAAAGCCATTTAAGCCTTTTCACAGTGAGATCTATGCGATATGGCCGAGAAATGTAATTTTGATGTTAACTCCCAAACCGCTGCGCAGAAGTCAACCAAACTTCACCCAATAGTGTATTGTATCACAATCTAGTAGTTACATTTGGAAATTTGGTTCTAGGACATTTGATTTGAGCGCAATCCTCAAACTTAGGTCAAAAAAGCCATTTAAGCCTTTTCACAGTGAGATCTATGCGATATGGCCGAGAAATGTAATTTTGATGTTAACTCCCAAACCGCTGCGCAGAAGTCAACCAAACTTCACCCAATAGTGTATTGTATCACAATCTAGTAGTTACATTTGGAAATTTAGTTCTAGGACATTTGGTTTGAGCGCAATCTTCATACTTAATTAAAAAAAGTCATTTAAGCGTTTTCACAGTGAGATCTATGCGATATGGCCGAGAAATGTAATTTTGATGTTAACTCCCAAACCGCTGCGCAGAAGTCAACCAAACTTCACCCAATAGTGTATTTTATCACAATCTAGTAGTTACATTTGGAAATTTAGTTCTAGGACATTCGGTTTGAGCGCAATCTTCAAACTTAATTTAAAAAAGTCATTTAAGCCTTTTCACAGTGAGATCTATGCGATATGGCCGAGAAATGTAATTTTGATGTTAACTCCCAAACCGCTGCGCAGAAGTCAACCAAACTTCACCCAATAGTGTATTGTATCACAATCTAGTAGTTACATTTGAAAATTTTGTTCTAGGACATTTTGTTTGAGCGCAATCATCAAACTTTATTAAAAAAGTCATTTAAGCCTTTTCACAGTGAGATCTATGCGATATGGCCGAGAAATGTAAATTTCATGTTAACTCCCAAACCGCTGCGCAGACGTCAACCAAACTTCACCCAATAGTGTATTGTATCACATTCTAGTAGTTACATTTAAAAATTTCGTTCTAGGACATTTGGTTTGAGCGCAATCATTAAACTTATCTAAAAAAGTCATTTAAGCCTTTTCACAGTGAGATCTATGCGATATGGCCGAGAAATGTAATTTTGATGTTAACTCCCAAACCGCTGCGCAGAAGTCAACCAAACTTCACCCATTAGTGTATTGTATCACAATCTAGTAGTTACATGTGGAAATTTGGTTCTAGGACATTTGATTTGAGCGCAATCCTCAAACTTATGTCAAAAAAGCCATTTAAGCCTTTTCACAGTGAGATCTATGCGATATGGCCGAGAAATGTAATTTTGATGTTAACTCCCAAACCGCTGCGCAGAAGTAAACCAAACTTCACCCAATAGTGTATTTTATCACAATCTAGTAGTTACATTTGGAAATTTGGTTCTAGGACATTTGATTTGAGCGCAATCCTCAAACGTAGGTCAAAAAAGCCATTTAAGCCTTTTCACAGTGAGATCTATGCGATATGGCCGAGAAATGTAATTTTGATGTTAAATCCCAAACCGCTGCGCAGAAGTCAACCAAACTTCACCTATTAGTGTATTGTATCACAATCTAGTAGTTACATGTAGAAATTTGGTTCTAGGACATTTGATTTGAGCGCAATCCTCAAACTTAGGTCAAAAAAGCCATTTAAGCCTTTTCACAGTGAGATCTATGCGATATGGCCGAGAAATGTAATTTTGATGTTAACTCCCAAACCGCTGCGCAGAAGTCAACCAAACTTCACCCATTAGTGTATTGTATCACAATCTAGTAGTTACATGTGGAAATTTGGTTCTAGGACATTTGATTTGAGCGCAATCCTCAAACGTAGGTCAAAAAAGCCATTTAAGCCTTTTCACAGTGAGATCTATGCGATATGGCCGAGAAATGTAATTTTGATGTTAACTCCCAAACCGCTGCGCAGAAGTCAACCAAACTTCACCCAATAGTGTATTTTATCACAATCTAGTAGTTACATTTGGAAATTTAGTTCTAGGACATTTGATTTGAGCGCAATCTTCAAACTTAATTAAAAAAAGTCATTTAAGCGTTTTCACAGTGAGATCTATGCGATATGGCCGAGAAATGTAATTTTGATGTTCACTCCCAAACCGCTGCGCAGAAGTAAACCAAACTTCACCCATTAGTGTATTGTATCACAATCTAGTAGTTACATGTGGAAATTTGGTTCTAGGACATTTGATTTGAGCGCAATCCTCAAACTTAGGTCAAAAAAGCCATTTAAGCCTTTTCACAGTGAGATCTATGCGATATGGCCGAGAAATGTAATTTTGATGTTAACTCCCAAACCGCTGCGCAGAAGTAAACCAAACTTCACCCAATAGTGTATTGTATCAAAATCTAGTAGTTACATTTGAAAATTTTGTTCTAGGACATTTTGTTTGAGCGCAATCATCAAACTTAATTAAAAAAGTCATTTAAGCCTTTTCACAGTGAGATCTATGCGATATGGCCGAGAAATGTAATTTAATGTTAACTCCCAAACCGCTGCGCAGAAGTCAACCAAACTTCACCCAATAGTGTATTTTATCACAATCTAGTAGTTACATTTGGAAATTTAGTTCTAGGACATTTGGTTTGAGCGCAATCTTCAAACTTAATTAAAAAAAGTCATTTAAGGCTTTTCACAGTGAGATCTATGCGATATGGCCGAGAAATGTAATTTTGATGTTAACTCCCAAACCGCTGCGCAGAAGTCAACCAAACTTCACCCAATAGTGTATTTTATCACAATCTAATAGTTACATTTGGAAATTTAGTTCTAGGACATTTGATTTGAGCGCAATCTTCAAACTTAATTAAAAAAAGTCATTTAAGCCTTTTCACAGTGAGATCTATGCGATATGGCCGAGAAATGTAATTTTGATGTTCACTCCCAAACCGCTGCGCAGAAGTCAACCAAACTTCACCCAATAGTGTATTTTATCACAATCTAGTAGTTACATGTGGAAATTTGGTTCTAGGACATTTGATTTGAGCGCAATCTTCAAACTTAGGTCAAAAAAGCCATTTAAGCCTTTTCACAGTGAGATCTATGCGATATGGCCGAGAAATGTAATTTTGATGTTAACTCCCAAACCGCTGCGCAGAAGTCAACCAAACTTCACCCAATAGTGTATTGTATCACAATCTAGTAGTTACATTTGGAAATTTGGTTCTAGGACATTTGATTTGAGCGCAATCCTCAAACTTAGGTCAAAAAAGCCATTTAAGCCTTTTCACAGTGAGATCTATGCGATATGGCCGAGAAATGTAATTTTGATGTTAACTCCCAAACCGCTGCGCAGAAGTCAACCAAACTTCACCCAATAGTGTATTTTATCACAATCTAGTAGTTACATTTGGAAATTTAGTTTTAGGACATTTGGTTTGAGCGCAATCTTCAAACTTAATTAAAAAAAAGTCATTTAAGCCTTTTCACAGTGAGATCTATGCGATATGGCCGAGAAATGTAATATTTATGTTCACTCCCAAACCGCTGCGCAGAAGTCAACCAAACTTCACCCATTAGTGTATTGTATTACAATCTAGTAGTTACATGTGGAAATTTGGTTCTAGGACATTTGATTTGAGCGCAATCCTCAAACTTAGGTCAAAAATGCCATTTAAGCCTTTTCACAGTGAGATCTATGCGATATGGCCGAGAAATGTAATTTTGATGTTAACTCCCAAACCGCTGCGCAGAAGTCAACCAAACTTCACCCATTAGTGTATTGTATCACAATCTAGTAGTTACATGTGGAAATTTGGTTCTAGGACATTTGATTTGAGCGCAATCCTCAAACTTAGGTCAAAAAAGCCATTTAAGCCTTTTCACAGTGAGATCTATGCGATATGGCCGAGAAATGTAATTTTGATGTTAACTCCCAAACCGCTGCGCAGAAGTCAACCAAACTTCACCCAATAGTGTATTGTATCACAATCTCGTAGTTACATTTGGAAATTTGGTTCTAGGACATTTGATTTGAGCGCAATCCTCAAACTTAGGTCAAAAAAGCCATTTAAGCCTTTTCACAGTGAGATCTATGCGATATGGCCGAGAAATGTAATTTTGATGTTAACTCCCAAACCGCTGCGCAGAAGTCAACCAAACTTCACCCAATAGTGTATTGTATCACAATCTAGTAGTTACATTTGGAAATTTGGTTCTAGGACATTTGATTTGAGCGCAATCCTCAAACTTAGGTCAAAAAAGCCATTTAAGCCTTTTCACAGTGAGATCTATGCGATATGGCCGAGAAATGTAATTTTGATGTTAACTCCCAAACCGCTGCGCAGAAGTCAACCAAACTTCACCCAATAGTGTATTTTATCACAATCTAGTAGTTACATTTGGAAATTTAGTTTTAGGACATTTGGTTTGAGCGCAATCTTCAAACTTAATTAAAAAAAAGTCATTTAAGCCTTTTCACAGTGAGATCTATGCGATATGGCCGAGAAATGTAATTTTGATGTTCACTCCCAAACCGCTGCGCAGAAGTCAACCAAACTTCACCCATTAGTGTATTGTATCACAATCTAGTAGTTACATGTGGAAATTTGGTTCTAGGACATTTGATTTGAGCGCAATCCTCAAACTTAGGTCAAAAAAGCCATTTAAGCCTTTTCACAGTGAGATCTATGCGATATGGCCGAGAAATGTAATTTTGATGTTAACTCCCAAACCGCTGCGCAGAAGTCAACCAAACTTCACCCATTAGTGTATTGTATCACAATCTAGTAGTTACATGTGGAAATTTGGTTCTAGGACATTTGATTTGAGCGCAATCCTCAAACTTAGGTCAAAAAAGCCATTTAAGCCTTTTCACAGTGAGATCTATGCGATATGGCCGAGAAATGTAATTTTGATGTTAACTCCCAAACCGCTGCGCAGAAGTAAACCAAACTTCACCCATTAGTGTATTGTATCACAATCTAGTAGTTACATGTGGAAATTTGGTTCTAGGACATTTGTTTTGAGCGCAATCCTCAAACTTAGGTCAAAAAAGCCATTTAAGCCTTTTCACAGTGAGATCTACGCGATAATGCTGAGAAATGTAATTTTGATGTTAACTCCCAAACCGCTGCGCAGAAGTCAACCAAACTTCACCCAATAGTGTATTGTATCACAATCTAGTAGTTACATTTGGAAATTTCGTTCTAGGACATTTGGTTTGAGCGCAATCATCAAACTTAATTAAAAAAGTCATTTAAGCCTTTTCACAGTGAGATCTATGCGATATGGCCGAGAAATGTAATTTTGATGTTAACTCCCAAACCGCTGCGAAGTCAACCAAACTTCACCCAATAGTGTATTGTATCACATTCTAGTAGTTACATGTGGAAATTTGGTTCTAGGACATTTGAATTGAGCGCAATCCTCAAACTTAGGTCAAAAAAGCCATTTAAGCCTTTTCACAGTGAGATCTATGCGATATGGCCGAGAAATGTAATTTTGATGTTAACTCCCAAACCGCTGCGCAGAAGTCAACCAAACTTCACCCAATAGTGTATTGTATCACAATCTAGTAGTTACATGTGGAAATTTGGTTCTAGGACATTTGATTTGAGCGCAATCCTCAAACTTAGGTCAAAAAAGCCATTTAAGCCTTTTCACAGTGAGATCTATGCGATATGGCCGAGAAATGTAATTTTGATGTTAACTCCCAAACCGCTGCGCAGAAGTCAACCAAACTTCACCCAATAGTGTATTTTATCACAGTCTAGTAGTTACATTTGGAAATTTAGTTTTAGGACATTTGGTTTGAGCGCAATCTTCAAACTTAATTAAAAAAAGTCATTTAAGCCTTTTCACAGTGAGATCTATGCGATATGGCCGAGAAATGTAATTTTGATGTTAACTCCCAAACCGCTGCGCAGAAGTCAACCAAACTTCACCCAATAGTGTATTGTATCACAATCTAGTAGTTACATTTGGAAATTTAGTTCTAGGACATTTGGTTTGAGCGCAATCTTCATACTTAATTAAAAAAAGTCATTTAAGCGTTTTCACAGTGAGATCTATGCGATATGGCCGAGAAATGTAATTTTGATGTTAACTCCCAAACCGCTGCGCAGAAGTCAACCAAACTTCACCCAATAGTGTATTTTATCACAATCTAGTAGTTACATTTGGAAATTTAGTTCTAGGACATTCGGTTTGAGCGCAATCTTCAAACTTAATTTAAAAAAGTCATTTAAGCCTTTTCACAGTGAGATCTATGCGATATGGCCGAGAAATGTAATTTTGATGTTAACTCCCAAACCGCTGCGCAGAAGTCAACCAAACTTCACCCAATAGTGTATTGTATCACAATCTAGTAGTTACATTTGAAAATTTTGTTCTAGGACATTTTGTTTGAGCGCAATCATCAAACTTTATTAAAAAAGTCATTTAAGCCTTTTCACAGTGAGATCTATGCGATATGGCCGAGAAATGTAAATTTCATGTTAACTCCCAAACCGCTGCGCAGACGTCAACCAAACTTCACCCAATAGTGTATTGTATCACATTCTAGTAGTTACATTTAAAAATTTCGTTCTAGGACATTTGGTTTGAGCGCAATCATTAAACTTATCTAAAAAAGTCATTTAAGCCTTTTCACAGTGAGATCTATGCGATATGGCCGAGAAATGTAATTTTGATGTTAACTCCCAAACCGCTGCGCAGAAGTCAACCAAACTTCACCCATTAGTGTATTGTATCACAATCTAGTAGTTACATGTGGAAATTTGGTTCTAGGACATTTGATTTGAGCGCAATCCTCAAACTTATGTCAAAAAAGCCATTTAAGCCTTTTCACAGTGAGATCTATGCGATATGACCGAGAAATGTAATTTTGATGTTAACTCCCAAACCGCTGCGCAGAAGTAAACCAAACTTCACCCAATAGTGTATTTTATCACAATCTAGTAGTTACATTTGGAAATTTGGTTCTAGGACATTTGATTTGAGCGCAATCCTCAAACGTAGGTCAAAAAAGCCATTTAAGCCTTTTCACAGTGAGATCTATGCGATATGGCCGAGAAATGTAATTTTGATGTTAAATCCCAAACCGCTGCGCAGAAGTCAACCAAACTTCACCCATTAGTGTATTGTATCACAATCTAGTAGTTACATGTAGAAATTTGGTTCTAGGACATTTGATTTGAGCGCAATCCTCAAACTTAGGTCAAAAAAGCCATTTAAGCCTTTTCACAGTGAGATCTATGCGATATGGCCGAGAAATGTAATTTTGATGTTAACTCCCAAACCGCTGCGCAGAAGTCAACCAAACTTCACCCATTAGTGTATTGTATCACAATCTAGTAGTTACATGTGGAAATTTGGTTCTAGGACATTTGATTTGAGCGCAATCCTCAAACGTAGGTCAAAAAAGCCATTTAAGCCTTTTCACAGTGAGATCTATGCGATATGGCCGAGAAATGTAATTTTGATGTTAACTCCCAAACCGCTGCGCAGAAGTCAACCAAACTTCACCCAATAGTGTATTTTATCACAATCTAGTAGTTACATTTGGAAATTTAGTTCTAGGACATTTGATTTGAGCGCAATCTTCAAACTTAATTAAAAAAAGTCATTTAAGCGTTTTCACAGTGAGATCTATGCGATATGGCCGAGAAATGTAATTTTGATGTTCACTCCCAAACCGCTGCGCAGAAGTAAACCAAACTTCACCCATTAGTGTATTGTATCACAATCTAGTAGTTACATGTGGAAATTTGGTTCTAGGACATTTGATTTGAGCGCAATCCTCAAACTTAGGTCAAAAAAGCCATTTAAGCCTTTTCACAGTGAGATCTATGCGATATGGCCGAGAAATGTAATTTTGATGTTAACTCCCAAACCGCTGCGCAGAAGTAAACCAAACTTCACCCAATAGTGTATTGTATCAAAATCTAGTAGTTACATTTGAAAATTTTGTTCTAGGACATTTTGTTTGAGCGCAATCATCAAACTTAATTAAAAAAGTCATTTAAGCCTTTTCACAGTGAGATCTATGCGATATGGCCGAGAAATGTAATTTAATGTTAACTCCCAAACCGCTGCGCAGAAGTCAACCAAACTTCACCCAATAGTGTATTTTATCACAATCTAGTAGTTACATTTGGAAATTTAGTTCTAGGACATTTGGTTTGAGCGCAATCTTCAAACTTAATTAAAAAAAGTCATTTAAGGCTTTTCACAGTGAGATCTATGCGATATGGCCGAGAAATGTAATTTTGATGTTAACTCCCAAACCGCTGCGCAGAAGTCAACCAAACTTCACCCAATAGTGTATTTTATCACAATCTAATAGTTACATTTGGAAATTTAGTTCTAGGACATTTGATTTGAGCGCAATCTTCAAACTTAATTAAAAAAAGTCATTTAAGCCTTTTCACAGTGAGATCTATGCGATATGGCCGAGAAATGTAATTTTGATGTTCACTCCCAAACCGCTGCGCAGAAGTCAACCAAACTTCACCCAATAGTGTATTTTATCACAATCTAGTAGTTACATGTGGAAATTTGGTTCTAGGACATTTGATTTGAGCGCAATCTTCAAACTTAGGTCAAAAAAGCCATTTAAGCCTTTTCACAGTGAGATCTATGCGATATGGCCGAGAAATGTAATTTTGATGTTAACTCCCAAACCGCTGCGCAGAAGTCAACCAAACTTCACCCAATAGTGTATTGTATCACAATCTAGTAGTTACATTTGGAAATTTGGTTCTAGGACATTTGATTTGAGCGCAATCCTCAAACTTAGGTCAAAAAAGCCATTTAAGCCTTTTCACAGTGAGATCTATGCGATATGGCCGAGAAATGTAATTTTGATGTTAACTCCCAAACCGCTGCGCAGAAGTCAACCAAACTTCACCCAATAGTGTATTTTATCACAATCTAGTAGTTACATTTGGAAATTTAGTTTTAGGACATTTGGTTTGAGCGCAATCTTCAAACTTAATTAAAAAAAAGTCATTTAAGCCTTTTCACAGTGAGATCTATGCGATATGGCCGAGAAATGTAATATTTATGTTCACTCCCAAACCGCTGCGCAGAAGTCAACCAAACTTCACCCAATAGTGTATTGTATCACAATCTAGTAGTTACATTTGGAAATTTAGTTCTAGGACATTTGGTTTGAGCGCAATCTTCATACTTAATTAAAAAAAGTCATTTAAGCGTTTTCACAGTGAGATCTATGCGATATGGCCGAGAAATGTAATTTTGATGTTAACTCCCAAACCGCTGCGCAGAAGTCAACCAAACTTCACCCAATAGTGTATTTTATCACAATCTAGTAGTTACATTTGGAAATTTAGTTCTAGGACATTCGGTTTGAGCGCAATCTTCAAACTTAATTTAAAAAAGTCATTTAAGCCTTTTCACAGTGAGATCTATGCGATATGGCCGAGAAATGTAATTTTGATGTTAACTCCCAAACCGCTGCGCAGAAGTCAACCAAACTTCACCCAATAGTGTATTGTATCACAATCTAGTAGTTACATTTGAAAATTTTGTTCTAGGACATTTTGTTTGAGCGCAATCATCAAACTTTATTAAAAAAGTCATTTAAGCCTTTTCACAGTGAGATCTATGCGATATGGCCGAGAAATGTAAATTTCATGTTAACTCCCAAACCGCTGCGCAGACGTCAACCAAACTTCACCCAATAGTGTATTGTATCACATTCTAGTAGTTACATTTAAAAATTTCGTTCTAGGACATTTGGTTTGAGCGCAATCATTAAACTTATCTAAAAAAGTCATTTAAGCCTTTTCACAGTGAGATCTATGCGATATGGCCGAGAAATGTAATTTTGATGTTAACTCCCAAACCGCTGCGCAGAAGTCAACCAAACTTCACCCATTAGTGTATTGTATCACAATCTAGTAGTTACATGTGGAAATTTGGTTCTAGGACATTTGATTTGAGCGCAATCCTCAAACTTATGTCAAAAAAGCCATTTAAGCCTTTTCACAGTGAGATCTATGCGATATGACCGAGAAATGTAATTTTGATGTTAACTCCCAAACCGCTGCGCAGAAGTAAACCAAACTTCACCCAATAGTGTATTTTATCACAATCTAGTAGTTACATTTGGAAATTTGGTTCTAGGACATTTGATTTGAGCGCAATCCTCAAACGTAGGTCAAAAAAGCCATTTAAGCCTTTTCACAGTGAGATCTATGCGATATGGCCGAGAAATGTAATTTTGATGTTAAATCCCAAACCGCTGCGCAGAAGTCAACCAAACTTCACCCATTAGTGTATTGTATCACAATCTAGTAGTTACATGTAGAAATTTGGTTCTAGGACATTTGATTTGAGCGCAATCCTCAAACTTAGGTCAAAAAAGCCATTTAAGCCTTTTCACAGTGAGATCTATGCGATATGGCCGAGAAATGTAATTTTGATGTTAACTCCCAAACCGCTGCGCAGAAGTCAACCAAACTTCACCCATTAGTGTATTGTATCACAATCTAGTAGTTACATGTGGAAATTTGGTTCTAGGACATTTGATTTGAGCGCAATCCTCAAACGTAGGTCAAAAAAGCCATTTAAGCCTTTTCACAGTGAGATCTATGCGATATGGCCGAGAAATGTAATTTTGATGTTAACTCCCAAACCGCTGCGCAGAAGTCAACCAAACTTCACCCAATAGTGTATTTTATCACAATCTAGTAGTTACATTTGGAAATTTAGTTCTAGGACATTTGATTTGAGCGCAATCTTCAAACTTAATTAAAAAAAGTCATTTAAGCGTTTTCACAGTGAGATCTATGCGATATGGCCGAGAAATGTAATTTTGATGTTCACTCCCAAACCGCTGCGCAGAAGTAAACCAAACTTCACCCATTAGTGTATTGTATCACAATCTAGTAGTTACATGTGGAAATTTGGTTCTAGGACATTTGATTTGAGCGCAATCCTCAAACTTAGGTCAAAAAAGCCATTTAAGCCTTTTCACAGTGAGATCTATGCGATATGGCCGAGAAATGTAATTTTGATGTTAACTCCCAAACCGCTGCGCAGAAGTAAACCAAACTTCACCCAATAGTGTATTGTATCAAAATCTAGTAGTTACATTTGAAAATTTTGTTCTAGGACATTTTGTTTGAGCGCAATCATCAAACTTAATTAAAAAAGTCATTTAAGCCTTTTCACAGTGAGATCTATGCGATATGGCCGAGAAATGTAATTTAATGTTAACTCCCAAACCGCTGCGCAGAAGTCAACCAAACTTCACCCAATAGTGTATTTTATCACAATCTAGTAGTTACATTTGGAAATTTAGTTCTAGGACATTTGGTTTGAGCGCAATCTTCAAACTTAATTAAAAAAAGTCATTTAAGGCTTTTCACAGTGAGATCTATGCGATATGGCCGAGAAATGTAATTTTGATGTTAACTCCCAAACCGCTGCGCAGAAGTCAACCAAACTTCACCCAATAGTGTATTTTATCACAATCTAATAGTTACATTTGGAAATTTAGTTCTAGGACATTTGATTTGAGCGCAATCTTCAAACTTAATTAAAAAAAGTCATTTAAGCCTTTTCACAGTGAGATCTATGCGATATGGCCGAGAAATGTAATTTTGATGTTCACTCCCAAACCGCTGCGCAGAAGTCAACCAAACTTCACCCAATAGTGTATTTTATCACAATCTAGTAGTTACATGTGGAAATTTGGTTCTAGGACATTTGATTTGAGCGCAATCTTCAAACTTAGGTCAAAAAAGCCATTTAAGCCTTTTCACAGTGAGATCTATGCGATATGGCCGAGAAATGTAATTTTGATGTTAACTCCCAAACCGCTGCGCAGAAGTCAACCAAACTTCACCCAATAGTGTATTGTATCACAATCTAGTAGTTACATTTGGAAATTTGGTTCTAGGACATTTGATTTGAGCGCAATCCTCAAACTTAGGTCAAAAAAGCCATTTAAGCCTTTTCACAGTGAGATCTATGCGATATGGCCGAGAAATGTAATTTTGATGTTAACTCCCAAACCGCTGCGCAGAAGTCAACCAAACTTCACCCAATAGTGTATTTTATCACAATCTAGTAGTTACATTTGGAAATTTAGTTTTAGGACATTTGGTTTGAGCGCAATCTTCAAACTTAATTAAAAAAAAGTCATTTAAGCCTTTTCACAGTGAGATCTATGCGATATGGCCGAGAAATGTAATATTTATGTTCACTCCCAAACCGCTGCGCAGAAGTCAACCAAACTTCACCCAATAGTGTATTGTATCACAATCTAGTAGTTACATTTGGAAATTTAGTTCTAGGACATTTGGTTTGAGCGCAATCTTCATACTTAATTAAAAAAAGTCATTTAAGCGTTTTCACAGTGAGATCTATGCGATATGGCCGAGAAATGTAATTTTGATGTTAACTCCCAAACCGCTGCGCAGAAGTCAACCAAACTTCACCCAATAGTGTATTTTATCACAATCTAGTAGTTACATTTGGAAATTTAGTTCTAGGACATTCGGTTTGAGCGCAATCTTCAAACTTAATTTAAAAAAGTCATTTAAGCCTTTTCACAGTGAGATCTATGCGATATGGCCGAGAAATGTAATTTTGATGTTAACTCCCAAACCGCTGCGCAGAAGTCAACCAAACTTCACCCAATAGTGTATTGTATCACAATCTAGTAGTTACATTTGAAAATTTTGTTCTAGGACATTTTGTTTGAGCGCAATCATCAAACTTTATTAAAAAAGTCATTTAAGCCTTTTCACAGTGAGATCTATGCGATATGGCCGAGAAATGTAAATTTCATGTTAACTCCCAAACCGCTGCGCAGACGTCAACCAAACTTCACCCAATAGTGTATTGTATCACATTCTAGTAGTTACATTTAAAAATTTCGTTCTAGGACATTTGGTTTGAGCGCAATCATTAAACTTATCTAAAAAAGTCATTTAAGCCTTTTCACAGTGAGATCTATGCGATATGGCCGAGAAATGTAATTTTGATGTTAACTCCCAAACCGCTGCGCAGAAGTCAACCAAACTTCACCCATTAGTGTATTGTATCACAATCTAGTAGTTACATGTGGAAATTTGGTTCTAGGACATTTGATTTGAGCGCAATCCTCAAACTTATGTCAAAAAAGCCATTTAAGCCTTTTCACAGTGAGATCTATGCGATATGACCGAGAAATGTAATTTTGATGTTAACTCCCAAACCGCTGCGCAGAAGTAAACCAAACTTCACCCAATAGTGTATTTTATCACAATCTAGTAGTTACATTTGGAAATTTGGTTCTAGGACATTTGATTTGAGCGCAATCCTCAAACGTAGGTCAAAAAAGCCATTTAAGCCTTTTCACAGTGAGATCTATGCGATATGGCCGAGAAATGTAATTTTGATGTTAAATCCCAAACCGCTGCGCAGAAGTCAACCAAACTTCACCCATTAGTGTATTGTATCACAATCTAGTAGTTACATGTAGAAATTTGGTTCTAGGACATTTGATTTGAGCGCAATCCTCAAACTTAGGTCAAAAAAGCCATTTAAGCCTTTTCACAGTGAGATCTATGCGATATGGCCGAGAAATGTAATTTTGATGTTAACTCCCAAACCGCTGCGCAGAAGTCAACCAAACTTCACCCATTAGTGTATTGTATCACAATCTAGTAGTTACATGTGGAAATTTGGTTCTAGGACATTTGATTTGAGCGCAATCCTCAAACGTAGGTCAAAAAAGCCATTTAAGCCTTTTCACAGTGAGATCTATGCGATATGGCCGAGAAATGTAATTTTGATGTTAACTCCCAAACCGCTGCGCAGAAGTCAACCAAACTTCACCCAATAGTGTATTTTATCACAATCTAGTAGTTACATTTGGAAATTTAGTTCTAGGACATTTGATTTGAGCGCAATCTTCAAACTTAATTAAAAAAAGTCATTTAAGCGTTTTCACAGTGAGATCTATGCGATATGGCCGAGAAATGTAATTTTGATGTTCACTCCCAAACCGCTGCGCAGAAGTAAACCAAACTTCACCCATTAGTGTATTGTATCACAATCTAGTAGTTACATGTGGAAATTTGGTTCTAGGACATTTGATTTGAGCGCAATCCTCAAACTTAGGTCAAAAAAGCCATTTAAGCCTTTTCACAGTGAGATCTATGCGATATGGCCGAGAAATGTAATTTTGATGTTAACTCCCAAACCGCTGCGCAGAAGTAAACCAAACTTCACCCAATAGTGTATTGTATCAAAATCTAGTAGTTACATTTGAAAATTTTGTTCTAGGACATTTTGTTTGAGCGCAATCATCAAACTTAATTAAAAAAGTCATTTAAGCCTTTTCACAGTGAGATCTATGCGATATGGCCGAGAAATGTAATTTAATGTTAACTCCCAAACCGCTGCGCAGAAGTCAACCAAACTTCACCCAATAGTGTATTTTATCACAATCTAGTAGTTACATTTGGAAATTTAGTTCTAGGACATTTGGTTTGAGCGCAATCTTCAAACTTAATTAAAAAAAGTCATTTAAGGCTTTTCACAGTGAGATCTATGCGATATGGCCGAGAAATGTAATTTTGATGTTAACTCCCAAACCGCTGCGCAGAAGTCAACCAAACTTCACCCAATAGTGTATTTTATCACAATCTAATAGTTACATTTGGAAATTTAGTTCTAGGACATTTGATTTGAGCGCAATCTTCAAACTTAATTAAAAAAAGTCATTTAAGCCTTTTCACAGTGAGATCTATGCGATATGGCCGAGAAATGTAATTTTGATGTTCACTCCCAAACCGCTGCGCAGAAGTCAACCAAACTTCACCCAATAGTGTATTTTATCACAATCTAGTAGTTACATGTGGAAATTTGGTTCTAGGACATTTGATTTGAGCGCAATCTTCAAACTTAGGTCAAAAAAGCCATTTAAGCCTTTTCACAGTGAGATCTATGCGATATGGCCGAGAAATGTAATTTTGATGTTAACTCCCAAACCGCTGCGCAGAAGTCAACCAAACTTCACCCAATAGTGTATTGTATCACAATCTAGTAGTTACATTTGGAAATTTGGTTCTAGGACATTTGATTTGAGCGCAATCCTCAAACTTAGGTCAAAAAAGCCATTTAAGCCTTTTCACAGTGAGATCTATGCGATATGGCCGAGAAATGTAATTTTGATGTTAACTCCCAAACCGCTGCGCAGAAGTCAACCAAACTTCACCCAATAGTGTATTTTATCACAATCTAGTAGTTACATTTGGAAATTTAGTTTTAGGACATTTGGTTTGAGCGCAATCTTCAAACTTAATTAAAAAAAAGTCATTTAAGCCTTTTCACAGTGAGATCTATGCGATATGGCCGAGAAATGTAATATTTATGTTCACTCCCAAACCGCTGCGCAGAAGTCAACCAAACTTCACCCATTAGTGTATTGTATCACAATCTAGTAGTTACATGTGGAAATTTGGTTCTAGGACATTTGATTTGAGCGCAATCCTCAAACTTAGGTCAAAAATGCCATTTAAGCCTTTTCACAGTGAGATCTATGCGATATGGCCGAGAAATGTAATTTTGATGTTAACTCCCAAACCGCTGCGCAGAAGTCAACCAAACTTCACCCATTAGTGTATTGTATCACAATCTAGTAGTTACATGTGGAAATTTGGTTCTAGGACATTTGATTTGAGCGCAATCCTCAAACTTAGGTCAAAAAAGCCATTTAAGCCTTTTCACAGTGAGATCTATGCGATATGGCCGAGAAATGTAATTTTGATGTTAACTCCCAAACCGCTGCGCAGAAGTCAACCAAACTTCACCCAATAGTGTATTGTATCACAATCTAGTAGTTACATTTGGAAATTTGGTTCTAGGACATTTGATTTGAGCGCAATCCTCAAACTTAGGTCAAAAAAGCCATTTAAGCCTTTTCACAGTGAGATCTATGCGATATGGCCGAGAAATGTAATTTTGATGTTAACTCCCAAACCGCTGCGCAGAAGTCAACCAAACTTCACCCAATAGTGTATTGTATCACAATCTAGTAGTTACATTTGGAAATTTGGTTCTAGGACATTTGATTTGAGCGCAATCCTCAAACTTAGGTCAAAAAAGCCATTTAAGCCTTTTCACAGTGAGATCTATGCGATATGGCCGAGAAATGTAATTTTGATGTTAACTCCCAAACCGCTGCGCAGAAGTCAACCAAACTTCACCCAATAGTGTATTTTATCACAATCTAGTAGTTACATTTGGAAATTTAGTTTTAGGACATTTGGTTTGAGCGCAATCTTCAAACTTAATTAAAAAAAAGTCATTTAAGCCTTTTCACAGTGAGATCTATGCGATATGGCCGAGAAATGTAATTTTGATGTTCACTCCCAAACCGCTGCGCAGAAGTCAACCAAACTTCACCCATTAGTGTATTGTATCACAATCTAGTAGTTACATGTGGAAATTTGGTTCTAGGACATTTGATTTGAGCGCAATCCTCAAACTTAGGTCAAAAAAGCCATTTAAGCCTTTTCACAGTGAGATCTATGCGATATGGCCGAGAAATGTAATTTTGATGTTAACTCCCAAACCGCTGCGCAGAAGTCAACCAAACTTCACCCATTAGTGTATTGTATCACAATCTAGTAGTTACATGTGGAAATTTGGTTCTAGGACATTTGATTTGAGCGCAATCCTCAAACTTAGGTCAAAAAAGCCATTTAAGCCTTTTCACAGTGAGATCTATGCGATATGGCCGAGAAATGTAATTTTGATGTTAACTCCCAAACCGCTGCGCAGAAGTAAACCAAACTTCACCCATTAGTGTATTGTATCACAATCTAGTAGTTACATGTGGAAATTTGGTTCTAGGACATTTGTTTTGAGCGCAATCCTCAAACTTAGGTCAAAAAAGCCATTTAAGCCTTTTCACAGTGAGATCTACGCGATAATGCTGAGAAATGTAATTTTGATGTTAACTCCCAAACCGCTGCGCAGAAGTCAACCAAACTTCACCCAATAGTGTATTGTATCACAATCTAGTAGTTACATTTGGAAATTTCGTTCTAGGACATTTGGTTTGAGCGCAATCATCAAACTTAATTAAAAAAGTCATTTAAGCCTTTTCACAGTGAGATCTATGCGATATGGCCGAGAAATGTAATTTTGATGTTAACTCCCAAACCGCTGCGCAGAAGTCAACCAAACTTCACCCAATAGTGTATTGTATCACATTCTAGTAGTTACATGTGGAAATTTGGTTCTAGGACATTTGAATTGAGCGCAATCCTCAAACTTAGGTCAAAAAAGCCATTTAAGCCTTTTCACAGTGAGATCTATGCGATATGGCCGAGAAATGTAATTTTGATGTTAACTCCCAAACCGCTGCGCAGAAGTCAACCAAACTTCACCCAATAGTGTATTGTATCACAATCTAGTAGTTACATGTGGAAATTTGGTTCTAGGACATTTGATTTGAGCGCAATCCTCAAACTTAGGTCAAAAAAGCCATTTAAGCCTTTTCACAGTGAGATCTATGCGATATGGCCGAGAAATGTAATTTTGATGTTAACTCCCAAACCGCTGCGCAGAAGTCAACCAAACTTCACCCAATAGTGTATTTTATCACAGTCTAGTAGTTACATTTGGAAATTTAGTTTTAGGACATTTGGTTTGAGCGCAATCTTCAAACTTAATTAAAAAAAGTCATTTAAGCCTTTTCACAGTGAGATCTATGCGATATTGCCGAGAAATGTAATTTTGATGTTCACTCCCAAACCGCTGCGCAGAAGTCAACCAAACTTCACCCAATAGTGTATTTTATCACAATCTAGTAGTTACATTTGGAAATTTAGTTCTAGGACATTTGATTTGAGCGCAATCTTCAAACTTAATTAAAAAAAGTCATTTAAGCGTTTTCACAGTGAGATCTATGCGATATGGCCGAGAAATGTAATTTTGATGTTCACTCCCAAACCGCTGCGCAGAAGTCAACCAAACTTCACCCAATAGTGTATTATATCACACTCTAGTAGTTACATTTGAAAATTTCGTTCTAGGACATTTGGTTTGAGCGCAATCTTTAAACTTAGGTCAAAAAAGCCATTTAAGCCTTTTCACAGTGAGATCTATGCGATATGGCCGAGAAATGTAATTTTGATGTTAACTCCCAAACCGCTGCGCAGAAGTCAACCAAACTTCACCCAATAGTGTATTGTATCACAATCTAGTAGTTACATTTGAAAATTTTGTTCTAGGACATTTTGTTTGAACGCAATCATCAAACTTAATTAAAAAAGTCATTTAAGCCTTTTCACAGTGAGATCTATGCGATATGGCCGAGAAATGTAATTTTGATGTTAACTCCCAAACCGCTGCGCAGAAGTCAACCAAACTTCACCCAATAGTGTATTGTATCACAATCTAGTAGTTACATTTGAAAATTTTGTTCTAGGAAATTTTGTTTGAGCGCAATCATCAAACTTAATTAAAAAAGTCATTTAAGCCTTTTCACAGTGAGATCTATGCGATATGGCCGAGAAATGTAATTTTGATGTTAACTCCCAAACCGCTGCGCAGAAGTCAACCAAACTTCACCCATTAGTGTATTGTATCACAATCTAGTAGTTACATGTAGAAATTTGGTTCTAGGACATTTGATTTGAGCGCAATCCTCAAACTTAGGTCAAAAAAGCCATTTAAGCCTTTTCACAGTGAGATCTATGCGATATGGCCGAGAAATGTAATTTTGATGTTAACTCCCAAACCGCTGCGCAGAAGTCAACCAAACTTCACCCAATAGTGTATTGTATCACATTCTAGTAGTTACATGTGGAAATTTGGTTCTAGGACATTTGATTTGAGCGCAATCCTCAAACTTAGGTCAAAAAAGCCATTTAAGCCTTTTCACAGTGAGATCTATGCGATATGGCCGAGAAATGTAATTTTGATGTTAACTCCCAAACCGCTGAGCAGAAGTCAACCAAACTTCACCCAATAGTGTATTGTATCACAATCTAGTAGTTACATGTGGAAATTTGGTTCTAGGACATTTGATTTGAGCGCAATCCTCAAACTTAGGTCAAAAAAGCCATTTAAGCCTTTTCACAGTGAGATCTATGCGATATGGCCGAGAAATGTAATTTTGATGTTAACTCCCAAACCGCTGCGCAGAAGTCAACCAAACTTCACCCAATAGTGTATTGTATCACAATCTAGTAGTTACATTTGGAAATTTAGTTCTAGGACATTTGGTTTGAGCGCAATCTTCATACTTAATTAAAAAAAGTCATTTAAGCCTTTTCACAGTGAGATCTATGCGATATGGCCGAGAAATGTAATTTTGATGTTAACTCCCAAACCGCTGCGCAGAAGTCAACCAAACTTCACCCATTAGTGTATTGTATCACAATCTAGTAGTTACATGTGGAAATTTGGTTCTAGGACATTTGATTTGAGCGCAATCCTCAAACTTAGGTCAAAAAAGCCATTTAAGCCTTTTCACAGTGAGATCTATGCGATATGGCCGAGAAATGTAATTTTGATGTTAACTCCCAAACCGCTGCGCAGAAGTAAACCAAACTTCACCCATTAGTGTATTGTATCACAATCTAGTAGTTACATGTGGAAATTTGGTTCTAGGACATTTGTTTTGAGCGCAATCCTCAAACTTAGGTCAAAAAAGCCATTTAAGCCTTTTCACAGTGAGATCTACGCGATAATGCTGAGAAATGTAATTTTGATGTTAACTCCCAAACCGCTGCGCAGAAGTCAACCAAACTTCACCCAATAGTGTATTGTATCACAATCTAGTAGTTACATTTGGAAATTTCGTTCTAGGACATTTGGTTTGAGCGCAATCATCAAACTTAATTAAAAAAGTCATTTAAGCCTTTTCACAGTGAGATCTATGCGATATGGCCGAGAAATGTAATTTTGATGTTAACTCCCAAACCGCTGCGCAGAAGTCAACCAAACTTCACCCAATAGTGTATTGTATCACATTCTAGTAGTTACATGTGGAAATTTGGTTCTAGGACATTTGAATTGAGCGCAATCCTCAAACTTAGGTCAAAAAAGCCATTTAAGCCTTTTCACAGTGAGATCTATGCGATATGGCCGAGAAATGTAATTTTGATGTTAACTCCCAAACCGCTGCGCAGAAGTCAACCAAACTTCACCCAATAGTGTATTGTATCACAATCTAGTAGTTACATGTGGAAATTTGGTTCTAGGACATTTGATTTGAGCGCAATCCTCAAACTTAGGTCAAAAAAGCCATTTAAGCCTTTTCACAGTGAGATCTATGCGATATGGCCGAGAAATGTAATTTTGATGTTAACTCCCAAACCGCTGCGCAGAAGTCAACCAAACTTCACCCAATAGTGTATTTTATCACAGTCTAGTAGTTACATTTGGAAATTTAGTTTTAGGACATTTGGTTTGAGCGCAATCTTCAAACTTAATTAAAAAAAGTCATTTAAGCCTTTTCACAGTGAGATCTATGCGATATTGCCGAGAAATGTAATTTTGATGTTCACTCCCAAACCGCTGCGCAGAAGTCAACCAAACTTCACCCAATAGTGTATTTTATCACAATCTAGTAGTTACATTTGGAAATTTAGTTCTAGGACATTTGATTTGAGCGCAATCTTCAAACTTAATTAAAAAAAGTCATTTAAGCGTTTTCACAGTGAGATCTATGCGATATGGCCGAGAAATGTAATTTTGATGTTCACTCCCAAACCGCTGCGCAGAAGTCAACCAAACTTCACCCAATAGTGTATTATATCACACTCTAGTAGTTACATTTGAAAATTTCGTTCTAGGACATTTGGTTTGAGCGCAATCTTTAAACTTAGGTCAAAAAAGCCATTTAAGCCTTTTCACAGTGAGATCTATGCGATATGGCCGAGAAATGTAATTTTGATGTTAACTCCCAAACCGCTGCGCAGAAGTCAACCAAACTTCACCCAATAGTGTATTGTATCACAATCTAGTAGTTACATTTGAAAATTTTGTTCTAGGACATTTTGTTTGAACGCAATCATCAAACTTAATTAAAAAAGTCATTTAAGCCTTTTCACAGTGAGATCTATGCGATATGGCCGAGAAATGTAATTTTGATGTTAACTCCCAAACCGCTGCGCAGAAGTCAACCAAACTTCACCCAATAGTGTATTGTATCACAATCTAGTAGTTACATTTGAAAATTTTGTTCTAGGAAATTTTGTTTGAGCGCAATCATCAAACTTAATTAAAAAAGTCATTTAAGCCTTTTCACAGTGAGATCTATGCGATATGGCCGAGAAATGTAATTTTGATGTTAACTCCCAAACCGCTGCGCAGAAGTCAACCAAACTTCACCCATTAGTGTATTGTATCACAATCTAGTAGTTACATGTAGAAATTTGGTTCTAGGACATTTGATTTGAGCGCAATCCTCAAACTTAGGTCAAAAAAGCCATTTAAGCCTTTTCACAGTGAGATCTATGCGATATGGCCGAGAAATGTAATTTTGATGTTAACTCCCAAACCGCTGCGCAGAAGTCAACCAAACTTCACCCAATAGTGTATTGTATCACATTCTAGTAGTTACATGTGGAAATTTGGTTCTAGGACATTTGATTTGAGCGCAATCCTCAAACTTAGGTCAAAAAAGCCATTTAAGCCTTTTCACAGTGAGATCTATGCGATATGGCCGAGAAATGTAATTTTGATGTTAACTCCCAAACCGCTGAGCAGAAGTCAACCAAACTTCACCCAATAGTGTATTGTATCACAATCTAGTAGTTACATGTGGAAATTTGGTTCTAGGACATTTGATTTGAGCGCAATCCTCAAACTTAGGTCAAAAAAGCCATTTAAGCCTTTTCACAGTGAGATCTATGCGATATGGCCGAGAAATGTAATTTTGATGTTAACTCCCAAACCGCTGCGCAGAAGTCAACCAAACTTCACCCAATAGTGTATTGTATCACAATCTAGTAGTTACATTTGGAAATTTAGTTCTAGGACATTTGGTTTGAGCGCAATCTTCATACTTAATTAAAAAAAGTCATTTAAGCGTTTTCACAGTGAGATCTATGCGATATGGCCGAGAAATGTAATTTTGATGTTAACTCCCAAACCGCTGCGCAGAAGTCAACCAAACTTCACCCAATAGTGTATTTTATCACAATCTAGTAGTTACATTTGGAAATTTAGTTCTAGGACATTTGATTTGAGCGCAATCTTCAAACTTAATTAAAAAAAGTCATTTAAGCCTTTTCACAGTGAGATCTATGCGATATGGCCGAGAAATGTAATATTGATGTTCACTCCCAAACCGCTGCGCAGAAGTCAACCAAACTTCACCCATTAGTGTATTGTATCACAATCTAGTAGTTACATGTGGAAATTTGGTTCTAGGACATTTGATTTGAGCGCAATCCTCAAACTTAGGTCAAAAATGCCATTTAAGCCTTTTCACAGTGAGATCTATGCGATATGGCCGAGAAATGTAATTTTGATGTTAACTCCCAAACCGCTGCGCAGAAGTCAACCAAACTTCACCCATTAGTGTATTGTATCACAATCTAGTAGTTACATGTGGAAATTTGGTTCTAGGACATTTGATTTGAGCGCAATCCTCAAACTTAGGTCAAAAAAGCCATTTAAGCCTTTTCACAGTGAGATCTATGCGATATGGCCGAGAAATGTAATTTTGATGTTAACTCCCAAACCGCTGCGCAGAAGTCAACCAAACTTCACCCAATAGTGTATTGTATCACAATCTAGTAGTTACATTTGGAAATTTGGTTCTAGGACATTTGATTTGAGCGCAATCCTCAAACTTAGGTCAAAAAAGCCATTTAAGCCTTTTCACAGTGAGATCTATGCGATATGGCCGAGAAATGTAATTTTGATGTTAACTCCCAAACCGCTGCGCAGAAGTCAACCAAACTTCACCCAATAGTGTATTGTATCACAATCTAGTAGTTACATTTGGAAATTTGGTTCTAGGACATTTGATTTGAGCGCAATCCTCAAACTTAGGTCAAAAAAGCCATTTAAGCCTTTTCACAGTGAGATCTATGCGATATGGCCGAGAAATGTAATTTTGATGTTAACTCCCAAACCGCTGCGCAGAAGTCAACCAAACTTCACCCAATAGTGTATTTTATCACAATCTAGTAGTTACATTTGGAAATTTAGTTTTAGGACATTTGGTTTGAGCGCAATCTTCAAACTTAATTAAAAAAAAGTCATTTAAGCCTTTTCACAGTGAGATCTATGCGATATGGCCGAGAAATGTAATTTTGATGTTCACTCCCAAACCGCTGCGCAGAAGTCAACCAAACTTCACCCATTAGTGTATTGTATCACAATCTAGTAGTTACATGTGGAAATTTGGTTCTAGGACATTTGATTTGAGCGCAATCCTCAAACTTAGGTCAAAAAAGCCATTTAAGCCTTTTCACAGTGAGATCTATGCGATATGGCCGAGAAATGTAATTTTGATGTTAACTCCCAAACCGCTGCGCAGAAGTAAACCAAACTTCACCCATTAGTGTATTGTATCACAATCTAGTAGTTACATGTGGAAATTTGGTTCTAGGACATTTGTTTTGAGCGCAATCCTCAAACTTAGGTCAAAAAAGCCATTTAAGCCTTTTCACAGTGAGATCTACGCGATAATGCTGAGAAATGTAATTTTGATGTTAACTCCCAAACCGCTGCGCAGAAGTCAACCAAACTTCACCCAATAGTGTATTGTATCACAATCTAGTAGTTACATTTGGAAATTTCGTTCTAGGACATTTGGTTTGAGCGCAATCATCAAACTTAATTAAAAAAGTCATTTAAGCCTTTTCACAGTGAGATCTATGCGATATGGCCGAGAAATGTAATTTTGATGTTAACTCCCAAACCGCTGCGCAGAAGTCAACCAAACTTCACCCAATAGTGTATTGTATCACATTCTAGTAGTTACATGTGGAAATTTGGTTCTAGGACATTTGAATTGAGCGCAATCCTCAAACTTAGGTCAAAAAAGCCATTTAAGCCTTTTCACAGTGAGATCTATGCGATATGGCCGAGAAATGTAATTTTGATGTTAACTCCCAAACCGCTGCGCAGAAGTCAACCAAACTTCACCCAATAGTGTATTGTATCACAATCTAGTAGTTACATGTGGAAATTTGGTTCTAGGACATTTGATTTGAGCGCAATCCTCAAACTTAGGTCAAAAAAGCCATTTAAGCCTTTTCACAGTGAGATCTATGCGATATGGCCGAGAAATGTAATTTTGATGTTAACTCCCAAACCGCTGCGCAGAAGTCAACCAAACTTCACCCAATAGTGTATTTTATCACAGTCTAGTAGTTACATTTGGAAATTTAGTTTTAGGACATTTGGTTTGAGCGCAATCTTCAAACTTAATTAAAAAAAGTCATTTAAGCCTTTTCACAGTGAGATCTATGCGATATTGCCGAGAAATGTAATTTTGATGTTCACTCCCAAACCGCTGCGCAGAAGTCAACCAAACTTCACCCAATAGTGTATTTTATCACAATCTAGTAGTTACATTTGGAAATTTAGTTCTAGGACATTTGATTTGAGCGCAATCTTCAAACTTAATTAAAAAAAGTCATTTAAGCGTTTTCACAGTGAGATCTATGCGATATGGCCGAGAAATGTAATTTTGATGTTCACTCCCAAACCGCTGCGCAGAAGTCAACCAAACTTCACCCAATAGTGTATTATATCACACTCTAGTAGTTACATTTGAAAATTTCGTTCTAGGACATTTGGTTTGAGCGCAATCTTTAAACTTAGGTCAAAAAAGCCATTTAAGCCTTTTCACAGTGAGATCTATGCGATATGGCCGAGAAATGTAATTTTGATGTTAACTCCCAAACCGCTGCGCAGAAGTCAACCAAACTTCACCCAATAGTGTATTGTATCACAATCTAGTAGTTACATTTGAAAATTTTGTTCTAGGACATTTTGTTTGAACGCAATCATCAAACTTAATTAAAAAAGTCATTTAAGCCTTTTCACAGTGAGATCTATGCGATATGGCCGAGAAATGTAATTTTGATGTTCACTCCCAAACCGCTGCGCAGAAGTCAACCAAACTTCACCCAATAGTGTATTTTATCACAATCTAGTAGTTACATTTGGAAATTTAGTTCTAGGACATTTGATTTGAGCGCAATCTTCAAACTTAATTAAAAAAAGTCATTTAAGCGTTTTCACAGTGAGATCTATGCGATATGGCCGAGAAATGTAATTTTGATGTTCACTCCCAAACCGCTGCGCAGAAGTCAACCAAACTTCACCCAATAGTGTATTATATCACACTCTAGTAGTTACATTTGAAAATTTCGTTCTAGGACATTTGGTTTGAGCGCAATCTTTAAACTTAGGTCAAAAAAGCCATTTAAGCCTTTTCACAGTGAGATCTATGCGATATGGCCGAGAAATGTAATTTTGATGTTAACTCCCAAACCGCTGCGCAGAAGTCAACCAAACTTCACCCAATAGTGTATTGTATCACAATCTAGTAGTTACATTTGAAAATTTTGTTCTAGGACATTTTGTTTGAACGCAATCATCAAACTTAATTAAAAAAGTCATTTAAGCCTTTTCACAGTGAGATCTATGCGATATGGCCGAGAAATGTAATTTTGATGTTAACTCCCAAACCGCTGCGCAGAAGTCAACCAAACTTCACCCAATAGTGTATTGTATCACAATCTAGTAGTTACATTTGAAAATTTTGTTCTAGGAAATTTTGTTTGAGCGCAATCATCAAACTTAATTAAAAAAGTCATTTAAGCCTTTTCACAGTGAGATCTATGCGATATGGCCGAGAAATGTAATTTTGATGTTAACTCCCAAACCGCTGCGCAGAAGTCAACCAAACTTCACCCATTAGTGTATTGTATCACAATCTAGTAGTTACATGTAGAAATTTGGTTCTAGGACATTTGATTTGAGCGCAATCCTCAAACTTAGGTCAAAAAAGCCATTTAAGCCTTTTCACAGTGAGATCTATGCGATATGGCCGAGAAATGTAATTTTGATGTTAACTCCCAAACCGCTGCGCAGAAGTCAACCAAACTTCACCCAATAGTGTATTGTATCACATTCTAGTAGTTACATGTGGAAATTTGGTTCTAGGACATTTGATTTGAGCGCAATCCTCAAACTTAGGTCAAAAAAACCATTTAAGCCTTTTCACAGTGAGATCTATGCGATATGGCCGAGAAATGTAATTTTGATGTTAACTCCCAAACCGCTGAGCAGAAGTCAACCAAACTTCACCCAATAGTGTATTGTATCACAATCTAGTAGTTACATGTGGAAATTTGGTTCTAGGACATTTGATTTGAGCGCAATCCTCAAACTTAGGTCAAAAAAGCCATTTAAGCCTTTTCACAGTGAGATCTATGCGATATGGCCGAGAAATGTAATTTTGATGTTAACTCCCAAACCGCTGCGCAGAAGTCAACCAAACTTCACCCAATAGTGTATTGTATCACAATCTAGTAGTTACATTTGGAAATTTAGTTCTAGGACATTTGGTTTGAGCGCAATCTTCATACTTAATTAAAAAAAGTCATTTAAGCGTTTTCACAGTGAGATCTATGCGATATGGCCGAGAAATGTAATTTTGATGTTAACTCCCAAACCGCTGCGCAGAAGTCAACCAAACTTCACCCAATAGTGTATTTTATCACAATCTAGTAGTTACATTTGGAAATTTAGTTCTAGGACATTTGATTTGAGCGCAATCTTCAAACTTAATTAAAAAAAGTCATTTAAGCCTTTTCACAGTGAGATCTATGCGATATGGCCGAGAAATGTAATTTTGATGTTCACTCCCAAACCGCTGCGCAGAAGTCAACCAAACTTCAACCATTAGTGTATTGTATCACAATCTAGTAGTTACATGTGGAAATTTGGTTCTAGGACATTTGATTTGAGCGCAATCCTCAAACTTAGGTCAAAAAAGCCATTTAAGCCTTTTCACAGTGAGATCTATGCGATATGGCCGAGAAATGTAATTTTGATGTTAACTCCCAAACCGCTGCGCAGAAGTCAACCAAACTTCACCCAATAGTGTATTGTATCACAATCTAGTAGTTACATTTGAAAATTTTGTTCTAGGACATTTTGTTTGAGCGCAATCATCAAACTTAATTAAAAAAGTCATTTAAGCCTTTTCACAGTGAGATCTATGCGATATGGCCGAGAAATGTAATTTTGATGTTAACTCCCAAACCGCTGCGCAGAAGTCAACCAAACTTCACCCATTAGTGTATTGTATCACAATCTAGTAGTTACATGTGGAAATTTGGTTCTAGACATTTGATTTGAGCGCAATCCTCAAACTTAGGTCAAAAAAGCCATTTAAGCCTTTTCACAGTGAGATCTATGCGATATGGCCGAGAAATGTAATTTTGATGTTAACTCCCAAACCGCTGCGCAGAAGTCAACCAAACTTCACCCAATAGTGTATTGTATCACATTCTAGTAGTTACATTTGAAAATTTCGTTCTAGGACATTTGGTTTGAGCGCAATCTTTAAACTTAGGTCAAAAAAGCCATTTAAGCCTTTTCACAGTGAGATCTATGCGATATGGCCGAGAAATGTAATTTTGATGTTAACTCCCAAACCGCTGCGCAGAAGTAAACCAAACTTCACCCATTAGTGTATTGTATCACAATCTAGTAGTTACATGTGGAAATTTGGTTCTAGGACATTTGATTTGAGCGCAATCCTCAAACTTAGGTCAAAAAAGCCATTTAAGCCTTTTCACAGTGAGATCTATGCGATATGGCCGAGAAATGTAATTTTGATGTTAACTCCCAAACCGCTGCGCAGAAGTCAACCAAACTTCACCCAATAGTGTATTGTATCACAATCTAGTAGTTACATTTGAAAATTTTGTTCTAGGACATTTTGTTTGAACGCAAACATCAAACTTAATTAAAAAAGTCATTTAAGCCTTTTCACAGTGAGATCTATGCGATATGGCCGAGAAATGTAATTTTGATGTTAACTCCCAAACCGCTGCGCAGAAGTCAACCAAACTTCACCCATTAGTGTATTGTATCACAATCTAGTAGTTACATGTGGAAATTTGGTTATAGGACATTTGATTTGAGCGCAATCCTCAAACTTAGGTCAAAAAAGCCATTTAAGCCTTTTCACAGTGAGATCTATGCGATATGACCGAGAAATGTAATTTTGATGTTAACTCCCAAACCGCTGCGCAGAAGTCAACCAAACTTCACCCAATAGTGTATTGTATCACATTCTAGTAGTTACATGTGGAAATTTGGTTCTAGGACATTTGATTTGAGCGCAATCCTCAAACTTAGGTCAAAAAAGCCATTTAAGCCTTTTCACAGTGAGATCTATGCGATATGGCCGAGAAATGTAATTTTGATGTTAACTCCCAAACCGCTGCGCAGAAGTAAACCAAACTTCACCCAATAGTGTATTGTATCACAATCTAGTAGTTACATGTGGAAATTTGGTTCTAGGACATTTGATTTGAGCGCAATCCTCAAACTTAGGTCAAAAAAGCCATTTAAGCCTTTTCACAGTGAGATCTATGCGATATGGCCGAGAAATGTAATTTTGATGTTAACTCCCAAACCGCTGCGCAGAAGTCAACCAAACTTCACCCAATAGTGTATTTTATCACAGTCTAGTAGTTACATTTGGAAATTTAGTTTTAGGACATTTGGTTTGAGCGCAATCTTCAAACTTAATTAAAAAAAGTCATTTAAGCCTTTTCACAGTGAGATCTATGCGATATTGCCGAGAAATGTAATTTTGATGTTCACTCCCAAACCGCTGCGCAGAAGTCAACCAAACTTCACCCAATAGTGTATTTTATCACAATCTAGTAGTTACATTTGGAAATTTAGTTCTAGGACATTTGATTTGAGCGCAATCTTCAAACTTAATTAAAAAAAGTCATTTAAGCGTTTTCACAGTGAGATCTATGCGATATGGCCGAGAAATGTAATTTTGATGTTCACTCCCAAACCGCTGCGCAGAAGTCAACCAAACTTCACCCAATAGTGTATTATGTCACACTCTAGTAGTTACATTTGAAAATTTCGTTCTAGGACATTTGGTTTGAGCGCAATCTTTAAACTTAGGTCAAAAAAGCCATTTAAGCCTTTTCACAGTGAGATCTATGCGATATGGCCGAGAAATGTAATTTTGATGTTAACTCCCAAACCGCTGCGCAGAAGTCAACCAAATTTCACCCAATAGTGTATTGTATCACAATCTAGTAGTTACATTTGAAAATTTTGTTCTAGGACATTTTGTTTGAACGCAATCATCAAACTTAATTAAAAAAGTCATTTAAGCCTTTTCACAGTGAGATCTATGCGATATGGCCGAGAAATGTAATTTTGATGTTAACTCCCAAACCGCTGCGCAGAAGTCAACCAAACTTCACCCAATAGTGTATTGTATCACAATCTAGTAGTTACATTTGAAAATTTTGTTCTAGGAAATTTTGTTTGAGCGCAATCATCAAACTTAATTAAAAAAGTCATTTAAGCCTTTTCACAGTGAGATCTATGCGATATGGCCGAGAAATGTAATTTTGATGTTAACTCCCAAACCGCTGCGCAGAAGTCAACCAAACTTCACCCATTAGTGTATTGTATCACAATCTAGTAGTTACATGTAGAAATTTGGTTCTAGGACATTTGATTTGAGCGCAATCCTCAAACTTAGGTCAAAAAAGCCATTTAAGCCTTTTCACAGTGAGATCTATGCGATATGGCCGAGAAATGTAATTTTGATGTTAACTCCCAAACCGCTGCGCAGAAGTCAACCAAACTTCACCCATTAGTGTATTGTATCACAATCTAGTAGTTACATGTGGAAATTTGGTTCTAGGACATTTGATTTGAGCGCAATCCTCAAACGTAGGTCAAAAAAGCCATTTAAGCCTTTTCACAGTGAGATCTATGCGATATGGCCGAGAAATGTAATTTTGATGTTAACTCCCAAACCGCTGCGCAGAAGTCAACCAAACTTCACCCAATAGTGTATTTTATCACAATCTAGTAGTTACATTTGGAAATTTAGTTCTAGGACATTTGGTTTGAGCGCAATCTTCAAACTTAATTAAAAAAAGTCATTTAAGGCTTTTCACAGTGAGATCAATGCGATATGGCCGAGAAATGTAATTTTGATGTTAACTCCCAAACTGCTGCGCAGAAGTCAACCAAACTTCACCCAATAGTGTATTTTATCACAATCTAGTAGGTACATTTGGAAATTTAGTTCTAGGACATTTGATTTGAGCGCAATCTTCAAACTTAATTAAAAAAAGTCATTTAAGCGTTTTCACAGTGAGATCTATGCGATATGGCCGAGAAATGTAATTTTGATGTTCACTCCCAAACCGCTGCGCAGAAGTCAACCAAACTTCACCCAATAGTGTATTTTATCATAATCTAGTAGTTACATGTGGAAATTTGGTTCTAGGACATTTGATTTGAGCGAAATCCTCAAACTTAGGTCAAAAAAGCCATTTAAGCCTTTTCACAGTGAGATCTATGCGATATGGCCGAGAAATGTAATTTTGATGTTAACTCCCAAACCGCTGCGCAGAAGTCAACCAAACTTCACCCAATAGTGTATTGTATCACAATCTAGTAGTTACATTTGAAAATTTTGTTCTAGGAAATTTTGTTTGAGCGCAATCATCAAACTTAATTAAAAAAGTCATTTAAGCCTTTTCACAGTGAGATCTATGCGATATGGCCGAGAAATGTAATTTTGATGTTAACTCCCAAACCGCTGCGCAGAAGTCAACCAAACTTCACCCATTAGTGTATTGTATCACAATCTAGTAGTTACATGTAGAAATTTGGTTCTAGGACATTTGATTTGAGCGCAATCCTCAAACTTAGGTCAAAAAAGCCATTTAAGCCTTTTCACAGTGAGATCTATGCGATATGGCCGAGAAATGTAATTTTGATGTTAACTCCCAAACCGCTGCGCAGAAGTCAACCAAACTTCACCCAATAGTGTATTGTATCACATTCTAGTAGTTACATGTGGAAATTTGGTTCTAGGACATTTGGTTTGAGCGCAATCTTTAAACTTAGGTCAAAAAAGCCATTTAAGCCTTTTCACAGTGAGATCTATGCGATATGGCCGAGAAATGTAATTTTGATGTTAACTCCCAAACCGCTGCGCAGAAGTAAACCAAACTTCACCCATTAGTGTATTGTATCACAATCTAGTAGTTACATGTGGAAATTTGGTTCTAGGACATTTGATTTGAGCGCAATCCTCAAACTTAGGTCAAAAAAGCCATTTAAGCCTTTTCACAGTGAGATCTATGCGATATGGCCGAGAAATGTAATTTTGATGTTAACTCCCAAACCGCTGCGCAGAAGTCAACCAAACTTCACCCAATAGTGTATTGTATCACAATCTAGTAGTTACATTTGAAAATTTTGTTCTAGGACATTTTGTTTGAACGCAAACATCAAACTTAATTAAAAAAGTCATTTAAGCCTTTTCACAGTGAGATCTATGCGATATGGCCGAGAAATGTAATTTTGATGTTAACTCCCAAACCGCTGCGCAGAAGTCAACCAAACTTCACCCATTAGTGTATTGTATCACAATCTAGTAGTTACATGTGGAAATTTGGTTATAGGACATTTGATTTGAGCGCAATCCTCAAACTTAGGTCAAAAAAGCCATTTAAGCCTTTTCACAGTGAGATCTATGCGATATGGCCGAGAAATGTAATTTTGATGTTAACTCCCAAACCGCTGCGCAGAAGTCAACCAAACTTCACCCAATAGTGTATTTTATCACAATCTAGTAGTTACATTTGGAAATTTAGTTCTAGGACATTTGATTTGAGCGCAATCTTCAAACTTAATTAAAAAAAGTCATTTAAGCCTTTTCACAGTGAGATCTATGCGATATGGCCGAGAAATGTAATTTTGATGTTCACTCCCAAACCGCTGCGCAGAAGTCAACCAAACTTCAACCATTAGTGTATTGTATCACAATCTAGTAGTTACATGTGGAAATTTGGTTCTAGGACATTTGATTTGAGCGCAATCCTCATACTTAGGTCAAAAAAGCCATTTAAGCCTTTTCACAGTGAGATCTATGCGATATGACCGAGAAATGTAATTTTGATGTTAACTCCCAAACCGCTGCGCAGAAGTCAACCAAACTTCACCCAATAGTGTATTGTATCACATTCTAGTAGTTACATGTGGAAATTTGGTTCTAGGACATTTGATTTGAGCGCAATCCTCAAACTTAGGTCAAAAAAGCCATTTAAGCCTTTTCACAGTGAGATCTATGCGATATGGCCGAGAAATGTAATTTTGATGTTAACTCCCAAACCGCTGCGCAGAAGTAAACCAAACTTCACCCAATAGTGTATTGTATCACAATCTAGTAGTTACATGTGGAAATTTGGTTCTAGGACATTTGATTTGAGCGCAATCCTCAAACTTAGGTCAAAAAAGCCATTTAAGCCTTTTCACAGTGAGATCTATGCGATATGGCCGAGAAATGTAATTTTGATGTTAACTCCCATACCGCTGCGCAGAAGTCAACCAAACTTCACCCAATAGTGTATTTTATCACAGTCTAGTAGTTACATTTGGAAATTTAGTTTTAGGACATTTGGTTTGAGCGCAATCTTCAAACTTAATTAAAAAAAGTCATTTAAGCCTTTTCACAGTGAGATCTATGCGATATTGCCGAGAAATGTAATTTTGATGTTAACTCCCAAACCGCTGCGCAGAAGTCAACCAAACTTCACCCAATAGTGTATTTTATCACAATCTAGTAGTTACATTTGGAAATTTAGTTCTAGGACATTTGATTTGAGCGCAATCTTCAAACTTAATTAAAAAAAGTCATTTAAGCGTTTTCACAGTGAGATCTATGCGATATGGCCGAGAAATGTAATTTTGATGTTCACTCCCAAACCGCTGCGCAGAAGTCAACCAAACTTCACCCAATAGTGTATTATATCACACTCTAGTAGTTACATTTGAAAATTTCGTTCTAGGACATTTGGTTTGAGCGCAATCTTTAAACTTAGGTCAAAAAAGCCATTTAAGCCTTTTCACAGTGAGATCTATGCGATATGGCCGAGAAATGTAATTTTGATGTTAACTCCCAAACCGCTGCGCAGAAGTCAACCAAACTTCACCCAATAGTGTATTGTATCACAATCTAGTAGTTACATGTGGAAATTTGGTTCTAGGACATTTGATTTGAGCGCAATCCTCAAACTTAGGTCAAAAAAGCCATTTAAGCCTTTTCACAGTGAGATCTATGCGATATGGCCGAGAAATGTAATTTTGATGTTAACTCCCAAACCGCTGCGCAGAAGTCAACCAAACTTCACCCAATAGTGTATTTTATCACAGTCTAGTAGTTACATTTGGAAATTTAGTTTTAGGACATTTGGTTTGAGCGCAATCTTCAAACTTAATTAAAAAAAGTCATTTAAGCCTTTTCACAGTGAGATCTATGCGATATTGCCGAGAAATGTAATTTTGATGTTCACTCCCAAACCGCTGCGCAGAAGTCAACCAAACTTCACCCAATAGTGTATTTTATCACAATCTAGTAGTTACATTTGGAAATTTAGTTCTAGGACATTTGATTTGAGCGCAATCTTCAAACTTAATTAAAAAAAGTCATTTAAGCGTTTTCACAGTGAGATCTATGCGATATGGCCGAGAAATGTAATTTTGATGTTCACTCCCAAACCGCTGCGCAGAAGTCAACCAAACTTCACCCAATAGTGTATTATGTCACACTCTAGTAGTTACATTTGAAAATTTCGTTCTAGGACATTTGGTTTGAGCGCAATCTTTAAACTTAGGTCAAAAAAGCCATTTAAGCCTTTTCACAGTGAGATCTATGCGATATGGCCGAGAAATGTAATTTTGATGTTAACTCCCAAACCGCTGCGCAGAAGTCAACCAAACTTCACCCAATAGTGTATTGTATCACAATCTAGTAGTTACATTTGAAAATTTTGTTCTAGGACATTTTGTTTGAACGCAATCATCAAACTTAATTAAAAAAGTCATTTAAGCCTTTTCACAGTGAGATCTATGCGATATGGCCGAGAAATGTAATTTTGATGTTAACTCCCAAACCGCTGCGCAGAAGTCAACCAAACTTCACCCAATAGTGTATTGTATCACAATCTAGTAGTTACATTTGAAAATTTTGTTCTAGGAAATTTTGTTTGAGCGCAATCATCAAACTTAATTAAAAAAGTCATTTAAGCCTTTTCACAGTGAGATCTATGCGATATGGCCGAGAAATGTAATTTTGATGTTAACTCCCAAACCGCTGCGCAGAAGTCAACCAAACTTCACCCATTAGTGTATTGTATCACAATCTAGTAGTTACATGTAGAAATTTGGTTCTAGGACATTTGATTTGAGCGCAATCCTCAAACTTAGGTCAAAAAAGCCATTTAAGCCTTTTCACAGTGAGATCTATGCGATATGGCCGAGAAATGTAATTTTGATGTTAACTCCCAAACCGCTGCGCAGAAGTCAACCAAACTTCACCCATTAGTGTATTGTATCACAATCTAGTAGTTACATGTGGAAATTTGGTTCTAGGACATTTGATTTGAGCGCAATCCTCAAACGTAGGTCAAAAAAGCCATTTAAGCCTTTTCACAGTGAGATCTATGCGATATGGCCGAGAAATGTAATTTTGATGTTAACTCCCAAACCGCTGCGCAGAAGTCAACCAAACTTCACCCAATAGTGTATTTTATCACAATCTAGTAGTTACATTTGGAAATTTAGTTCTAGGACATTTGGTTTGAGCGCAATCTTCAAACTTAATTAAAAAAAGTCATTTAAGGCTTTTCACAGTGAGATCAATGCGATATGGCCGAGAAATGTAATTTTGATGTTAACTCCCAAACTGCTGCGCAGAAGTCAACCAAACTTCACCCAATAGTGTATTTTATCACAATCTAGTAGGTACATTTGGAAATTTAGTTCTAGGACATTTGATTTGAGCGCAATCTTCAAACTTAATTAAAAAAAGTCATTTAAGCGTTTTCACAGTGAGATCTATGCGATATGGCCGAGAAATGTAATTTTGATGTTCACTCCCAAACCGCTGCGCAGAAGTCAACCAAACTTCACCCAATAGTGTATTTTATCATAATCTAGTAGTTACATGTGGAAATTTGGTTCTAGGACATTTGATTTGAGCGAAATCCTCAAACTTAGGTCAAAAAAGCCATTTAAGCCTTTTCACAGTGAGATCTATGCGATATGGCCGAGAAATGTAATTTTGATGTTAACTCCCAAACCGCTGCGCAGAAGTCAACCAAACTTCACCCAATAGTGTATTGTATCACAATCTAGTAGTTACATTTGAAAATTTTGTTCTAGGAAATTTTGTTTGAGCGCAATCATCAAACTTAATTAAAAAAGTCATTTAAGCCTTTTCACAGTGAGATCTATGCGATATGGCCGAGAAATGTAATTTTGATGTTAACTCCCAAACCGCTGCGCAGAAGTCAACCAAACTTCACCCATTAGTGTATTGTATCACAATCTAGTAGTTACATGTAGAAATTTGGTTCTAGGACATTTGATTTGAGCGCAATCCTCAAACTTAGGTCAAAAAAGCCATTTAAGCCTTTTCACAGTGAGATCTATGCGATATGGCCGAGAAATGTAATTTTGATGTTAACTCCCAAACCGCTGCGCAGAAGTCAACCAAACTTCACCCAATAGTGTATTGTATCACATTCTAGTAGTTACATGTGGAAATTTGGTTCTAGGACATTTGGTTTGAGCGCAATCTTTAAACTTAGGTCAAAAAAGCCATTTAAGCCTTTTCACAGTGAGATCTATGCGATATGGCCGAGAAATGTAATTTTGATGTTAACTCCCAAACCGCTGCGCAGAAGTAAACCAAACTTCACCCATTAGTGTATTGTATCACAATCTAGTAGTTACATGTGGAAATTTGGTTCTAGGACATTTGATTTGAGCGCAATCCTCAAACTTAGGTCAAAAAAGCCATTTAAGCCTTTTCACAGTGAGATCTATGCGATATGGCCGAGAAATGTAATTTTGATGTTAACTCCCAAACCGCTGCGCAGAAGTCAACCAAACTTCACCCAATAGTGTATTGTATCACAATCTAGTAGTTACATTTGAAAATTTTGTTCTAGGACATTTTGTTTGAACGCAAACATCAAACTTAATTAAAAAAGTCATTTAAGCCTTTTCACAGTGAGATCTATGCGATATGGCCGAGAAATGTAATTTTGATGTTAACTCCCAAACCGCTGCGCAGAAGTCAACCAAACTTCACCCATTAGTGTATTGTATCACAATCTAGTAGTTACATGTGGAAATTTGGTTATAGGACATTTGATTTGAGCGCAATCCTCAAACTTAGGTCAAAAAAGCCATTTAAGCCTTTTCACAGTGAGATCTATGCGATATGGCCGAGAAATGTAATTTTGATGTTAACTCCCAAACCGCTGCGCAGAAGTCAACCAAACTTCACCCAATAGTGTATTTTATCACAATCTAGTAGTTACATTTGGAAATTTAGTTCTAGGACATTTGATTTGAGCGCAATCTTCAAACTTAATTAAAAAAAGTCATTTAAGCCTTTTCACAGTGAGATCTATGCGATATGGCCGAGAAATGTAATTTTGATGTTCACTCCCAAACCGCTGCGCAGAAGTCAACCAAACTTCAACCATTAGTGTATTGTATCACAATCTAGTAGTTACATGTGGAAATTTGGTTCTAGGACATTTGATTTGAGCGCAATCCTCATACTTAGGTCAAAAAAGCCATTTAAGCCTTTTCACAGTGAGATCTATGCGATATGACCGAGAAATGTAATTTTGATGTTAACTCCCAAACCGCTGCGCAGAAGTCAACCAAACTTCACCCAATAGTGTATTGTATCACATTCTAGTAGTTACATGTGGAAATTTGGTTCTAGGACATTTGATTTGAGCGCAATCCTCAAACTTAGGTCAAAAAAGCCATTTAAGCCTTTTCACAGTGAGATCTATGCGATATGGCCGAGAAATGTAATTTTGATGTTAACTCCCAAACCGCTGCGCAGAAGTAAACCAAACTTCACCCAATAGTGTATTGTATCACAATCTAGTAGTTACATGTGGAAATTTGGTTCTAGGACATTTGATTTGAGCGCAATCCTCAAACTTAGGTCAAAAAAGCCATTTAAGCCTTTTCACAGTGAGATCTATGCGATATGGCCGAGAAATGTAATTTTGATGTTAACTCCCATACCGCTGCGCAGAAGTCAACCAAACTTCACCCAATAGTGTATTTTATCACAGTCTAGTAGTTACATTTGGAAATTTAGTTTTAGGACATTTGGTTTGAGCGCAATCTTCAAACTTAATTAAAAAAAGTCATTTAAGCCTTTTCACAGTGAGATCTATGCGATATTGCCGAGAAATGTAATTTTGATGTTAACTCCCAAACCGCTGCGCAGAAGTCAACCAAACTTCACCCAATAGTGTATTTTATCACAATCTAGTAGTTACATTTGGAAATTTAGTTCTAGGACATTTGATTTGAGCGCAATCTTCAAACTTAATTAAAAAAAGTCATTTAAGCGTTTTCACAGTGAGATCTATGCGATATGGCCGAGAAATGTAATTTTGATGTTCACTCCCAAACCGCTGCGCAGAAGTCAACCAAACTTCACCCAATAGTGTATTATATCACACTCTAGTAGTTACATTTGAAAATTTCGTTCTAGGACATTTGGTTTGAGCGCAATCTTTAAACTTAGGTCAAAAAAGCCATTTAAGCCTTTTCACAGTGAGATCTATGCGATATGGCCGAGAAATGTAATTTTGATGTTAACTCCCAAACCGCTGCGCAGAAGTCAACCAAACTTCACCCAATAGTGTATTGTATCACAATCTAGTAGTTACATTTGAAAATTTTGTTCTAGGACATTTTGTTTGAACGCAATCATCAAACTTAATTAAAAAAGTCATTTAAGCCTTTTCACAGTGAGATCTATGCGATATGGCCGAGAAATGTAATTTTGATGTTAACTCCCAAACCGCTGCGCAGAAGTCAACCAAACTTCACCCAATAGTGTATTGTATCACAATCTAGTAGTTACATTTGAAAATTTTGTTCTAGGAAATTTTGTTTGAGCGCAATCATCAAACTTAATTAAAAAAGTCATTTAAGCCTTTTCACAGTGAGATCTATGCGATATGGCCGAGAAATGTAATTTTGATGTTAACTCCCAAACCGCTGCGCAGAAGTCAACCAAACTTCACCCATTAGTGTATTGTATCACAATCTAGTAGTTACATGTAGAAATTTGGTTCTAGGACATTTGATTTGAGCGCAATCCTCAAACTTAGGTCAAAAAAGCCATTTAAGCCTTTTCACAGTGAGATCTATGCGATATGGCCGAGAAATGTAATTTTGATGTTAACTCCCAAACCGCTGCGCAGAAGTCAACCAAACTTCACCCATTAGTGTATTGTATCACAATCTAGTAGTTACATGTGGAAATTTGGTTCTAGGACATTTGATTTGAGCGCAATCCTCAAACGTAGGTCAAAAAAGCCATTTAAGCCTTTTCACAGTGAGATCTATGCGATATGGCCGAGAAATGTAATTTTGATGTTAACTCCCAAACCGCTGCGCAGAAGTCAACCAAACTTCACCCAATAGTGTATTTTATCACAATCTAGTAGTTACATTTGGAAATTTAGTTCTAGGACATTTGGTTTGAGCGCAATCTTCAAACTTAATTAAAAAAAGTCATTTAAGGCTTTTCACAGTGAGATCTATGCGATATGGCCGAGAAATGTAATTTTGATGTTAACTCCCAAACTGCTGCGCAGAAGTCAACCAAACTTCACCCAATAGTGTATTTTATCACAATCTAGTAGGTACATTTGGAAATTTAGTTCTAGGACATTTGATTTGAGCGCAATCTTCAAACTTAATTAAAAAAAGTCATTTAAGCGTTTTCACAGTGAGATCTATGCGATATGGCCGAGAAATGTAATTTTGATGTTCACTCCCAAACCGCTGCGCAGAAGTCAACCAAACTTCACCCAATAGTGTATTTTATCATAATCTAGTAGTTACATGTGGAAATTTGGTTCTAGGACATTTGATTTGAGCGAAATCCTCAAACTTAGGTCAAAAAAGCCATTTAAGCCTTTTCACAGTGAGATCTATGCGATATGGCCGAGAAATGTAATTTTGATGTTAACTCCCAAACCGCTGCGCAGAAGTAAACCAAACTTCACCCAATAGTGTATTGTATCAAAATCTAGTAGTTACATTTGAAAATTTTGTTCTAGGACATTTTGTTTGAGCGCTATCATCAAACTTAATTAAAAAAGTCATTTAAGCCTTTTCACAGTGAGATCTATGCGATATGGCCGAGAAATGTAATTTTGATGTTAACTCCCAAACAGCTGCGCAGAAGTCAACCAAACTTCACCCAATAGTGTATTGTATCACAATCTAGTAGTTACATTTGAAAATTTTGTTCTAGGACATTTTTTTTGAACGCAATCATCAAACTTAATTAAAAAAGTCATTTAAGCCTTTTCACAGTGAGATCTATGCGATATGGCCGAGAAATGTAATTTTGATGTTAACTCCCAAACCGCTGCGCAGAAGTCAACCAAACTTCACCCAATAGTGTATTGTATCACAATCTAGTAGTTACATTTGGAAATTTAGTTCTAGGACATTTGGTTTGAGCGCAATCTTCAAACTTAATTAAAATAAGTCATTTAAGCCTTTTCACAGTGAGATCTATGCGATATGGCCGAGAAATGTAATTTAATGTTAACTCCCAAACCGCTGCGCAGAAGTCAACCAAACTTCACCCAATAGTGTATTTTATCACAATCTAGTAGTTACATTTGGAAATTTAGTTCTAGGACATTTGGTTTGAGCGCAATCTTCAAACTTAATTAAAAAAAGTCATTTAAGGCTTTTCACAGTGAGATCTATGCGATATGGCCGAGAAATGTAATTTTGATGTTAACTCCCAAACCGCTGCGCAGAAGTCAACCAAACTTCACCCAATAGTGTATTTTATCACAATCTAATAGTTACATTTGGAAATTTAGTTCTAGGATATTTGATTTGAGCGCAATCTTCAAACTTAATTAAAAAAAGTCATTTAAGCCTTTTCACAGTGAGATCTATGCGATATGGCCGAGAAATGTAATTTTGATGTTCACTCCCAAACCGCTGCGCAGAAGTCAACCAAACTTCACCCAATAGTGTATTTTATCACAATCTAGTAGTTACATGTGGAAATTTGGTTCTAGGACATTTGATTTGAGCGCAATCTTCAAACTTAGGTCAAAAAAGCCATTTAAGCCTTTTCACAGTGAGATCTATGCGATATGGCCGAGAAATGTAATTTTGATGTTAACTCCCAAACCGCTGCGCAGAAGTCAACCAAACTTCACCCAATAGTGTATTGTATCACAATCTAGTAGTTACATTTGGAAATTTGGTTCTAGGACATTTGATTTGAGCGCAATCCTCAAACTTAGGTCAAAAAAGCCATTTAAGCCTTTTCACAGTGAGATCTATGCGATATGGCCGAGAAATGTAATTTTGATGTTAACTCCCAAACCGCTGCGCAGAAGTAAACCAAACTTCACCCAATAGTGTATTGTATCACAATCTAGTAGTTACATGTGGAAATTTGGTTCTAGGACATTTGATTTGAGCGCAATCCTCAAACTTAGGTCAAAAAAGCCATTTAAGCCTTTTCACAGTGAGATCTATGCGATATGGCCGAGAAATGTAATTTTGATGTTAACTCCCAAACCGCTGCGCAGAAGTCAACCAAACTTCACCCAATAGTGTATTTTATCACAGTCTAGGAGTTACATTTGGAAATTTAGTTTTAGGACATTTGGTTTGAGCGCAATCTTCAAACTTAATTAAAAAAAGTCATTTAAGCCTTTTCACAGTGAGATCTATGCGATATTGCCGAGAAATGTAATTTTGATGTTCACTCCCAAACCGCTGCGCAGAAGTCAACCAAACTTCACCCAATAGTGTATTTTATCACAATCTAGTAGTTACATTTGGAAATTTAGTTCTAGGACATTTGATTTGAGCGCAATCTTCAAACTTAATTAAAAAAAGTCATTTAAGCGTTTTCACAGTGAGATCTATGCGATATGGCCGAGAAATGTAATTTTGATGTTCACTCCCAAACCGCTGCGCAGAAGTCAACCAAACTTCACCCAATAGTGTATTATATCACACTCTAGTAGTTACATTTGAAAATTTCGTTCTAGGACATTTGGTTTGAGCGCAATCTTTAAACTTAGGTCAAAAAAGCCATTTAAGCCTTTTCACAGTGAGATCTATGCGATATGGCCGAGAAATGTAATTTTGATGTTAACTCCCAAACCGCTGCGCAGAAGTCAACCAAACTTCACCCAATAGTGTATTGTATCACAATCTAGTAGTTACATTTGAAAATTTTGTTCTAGGACATTTTGTTTGAACGCAATCATCAAACTTAATTAAAAAAGTCATTTAAGCCTTTTCACAGTGAGATCTATGCGATATGGCCGAGAAATGTAATTTTGATGTTAACTCCCAAACCGCTGCGCAGAAGTCAACCAAACTTCACCCAATAGTGTATTGTATCACAATCTAGTAGTTACATTTGAAAATTTTGTTCTAGGAAATTTTGTTTGAGCGCAATCATCAAACTTAATTAAAAAAGTCATTTAAGCCTTTTCACAGTGAGATCTATGCGATATGGCCGAGAAATGTAATTTTGATGTTAACTCCCAAACCGCTGCGCAGAAGTCAACCAAACTTCACCCATTAGTGTATTGTATCACAATCTAGTAGTTACATGTAGAAATTTGGTTCTAGGACATTTGATTTGAGCGCAATCCTCAAACTTAGGTCAAAAAAGCCATTTAAGCCTTTTCACAGTGAGATCTATGCGATATGGCCGAGAAATGTAATTTTGATGTTAACTCCCAAACCGCTGCGCAGAAGTCAACCAAACTTCACCCATTAGTGTATTGTATCACAATCTAGTAGTTACATGTGGAAATTTGGTTCTAGGACATTTGATTTGAGCGCAATCCTCAAACGTAGGTCAAAAAAGCCATTTAAGCCTTTTCACAGTGAGATCTATGCGATATGGCCGAGAAATGTAATTTTGATGTTAACTCCCAAACCGCTGCGCAGAAGTCAACCAAACTTCACCCAATAGTGTATTTTATCACAATCTAGTAGTTACATTTGGAAATTTAGTTCTAGGACATTTGGTTTGAGCGCAATCTTCAAACTTAATTAAAAAAAGTCATTTAAGGCTTTTCACAGTGAGATCTATGCGATATGGCCGAGAAATGTAATTTTGATGTTAACTCCCAAACTGCTGCGCAGAAGTCAACCAAACTTCACCCAACAGTGTATTTTATCACAATCTAGTAGGTACATTTGGAAATTTAGTTCTAGGACATTTGATTTGAGCGCAATCTTCAAACTTAATTAAAAAAAGTCATTTAAGCGTTTTCACAGTGAGATCTATGCGATATGGCCGAGAAATGTAATTTTGATGTTCACTCCCAAACCGCTGCGCAGAAAACAACCAAACTTCACCCAATAGTGTATTTTATCATAATCTAGTAGTTACATGTGGAAATTTGGTTCTAGGACATTTGATTTGAGCGCAATCCTCAAACTTAGGTCAAAAAAGCCATTTAAGCCTTTTCACAGTGAGATCTATGCGATATGGCCGAGAAATGTAATTTTGATGTTAACTCCCAAACCGCTGCGCAGAAGTAAACCAAACTTCACCCAATAGTGTATTGTATCAA
This sequence comes from Corythoichthys intestinalis, assembly GCF_030265065.1. Classification (NCBI taxonomy): domain Eukaryota; kingdom Metazoa; phylum Chordata; class Actinopteri; order Syngnathiformes; family Syngnathidae; genus Corythoichthys; species Corythoichthys intestinalis. The sequence goes on from NC_080404.1 coordinate 4,364,690, forward strand.
AATCTAGTAGTTACATTTGAAAATTTTGTTCTAGGACATTTTGTTTGAGCGCTATCATCAAACTTAATTAAAAAAGTCATTTAAGCCTTTTCACAGTGAGATCTATGCGATATGGCCGAGAAATGTAATTTTGATGTTAACTCCCAAACCGCTGCGCAGAAGTCAACCAAACTTCACCCAATAGTGTATTGTATCACAATCTAGTAGTTACATTTGAAAATTTTGTTCTAGGACATTTTGTTTGAACGCAATCATCAAACTTAATTAAAAAAGTCATTTAAGCCTTTTCACAGTGAGATCTATGCGATATGGCCGAGAAATGTAATTTTGATGTTAACTCCCAAACCGCTGCGCAGAAGTCAACCAAACTTCACCCAATAGTGTATTGTATCACAATCTAGTAGTTACATTTGGAAATTTAGTTCTAGGACATTTGGTTTGAGCGCAATCTTCAAACTTAATTAAAATAAGTCATTTAAGCCTTTTCACAGTGAGATCTATGCGATATGGCCGAGAAATGTAATTTAATGTTAACTCCCAAACCGCTGCGCAGAAGTCAACCAAACTTCACCCAATAGTGTATTTTATCACAATCTAGTAGTTACATTTGGAAATTTAGTTCTAGGACATTTGGTTTGAGCGCAATCTTCAAACTTAATTTAAAAAAGTCATTTAAGGCTTTTCACAGTGAGATCTATGCGATATGGCCGAGAAATGTAATTTTGATGTTAACTCCCAAACCGCTGCGCAGAAGTCAACCAAACTTCACCCAATAGTGTATTTTATCACAATCTAATAGTTACATTTGGAAATTTAGTTCTAGGACATTTGATTTGAGCGCAATCTTCAAACTTAATTAAAAAAAGTCATTTAAGCCTTTTCACAGTGAGATCTATGCGATATGGCCGAGAAATGTAATTTTGATGTTCACTCCCAAACCGCTGCACAGAAGTCAACCAAACTTCACCCAATAGTGTATTTTATCACAATCTAGTAGTTACATGTGGAAATTTGGTTCTAGGACATTTGATTTGAGCGCAATCTTCAAACTTAGGTCAAAAAAGCCATTTAAGCCTTTTCACAGTGAGATCTATGCGATATGGCCGAGAAATGTAATTTTGATGTTAACTCCCAAACCGCTGCGCAGAAGTCAACCAAACTTCACCCAATAGTGTATTGTATCACAATCTAGTAGTTACATTTGGAAATTTGGTTCTAGGACATTTGATTTGAGCGCAATCCTCAAACTTAGGTCAAAAAAGCCATTTAAGCCTTTTCACAGTGAGATCTATGCGATATGGCCGAGAAATGTAATTTTGATGTAAACTCCCAAACCGCTGCGCAGAAGTCAACCAAACTTCACCCAATAGTGTATTTTATCACAATCTAGTAGTTACATTTGGAAATTTAGTTTTAGGACATTTGGTTTGAGCGCAATCTTCAAACTTAATTAAAAAAAAGTCATTTAAGCCTTTTCACAGTGAGATCTATGCGATATGGCCGAGAAATGTAATTTTGATGTTCACTCCCAAACCGCTGCGCAGAAGTCAACCAAACTTCACCCATTAGTGTATTGTATCACAATCTAGTAGTTACATGTGGAAATTTGGTTCTAGGACATTTGATTTGAGCGCAATCCTCAAACTTAGGTCAAAAAAGCCATTTAAGCCTTTTCACAGTGAGATCTATGCGATATGGCCGAGAAATGTAATTTTGATGTTAACTCCCAAACCGCTGCGCAGAAGTCAACCAAACTTCACCCATTAGTGTATTGTATCACAATCTAGTAGTTACATGTGGAAATTTGGTTCTAGGACATTTGATTTGAGCGCAATCCTCAAACTTAGGTCAAAAAAGCCATTTAAGCCTTTTCACAGTGAGATCTATGCGATATGGCCGAGAAATGTAATTTTGATGTTAACTCCCAAACCGCTGCGCAGAAGTAAACCAAACTTCACCCATTAGTGTATTGTATCACAATCTAGTAGTTACATGTGGAAATTTGGTTCTAGGACATTTGATTTGAGCGCAATCCTCAAACTTAGGCCAAAAAAGCCATTTAAGCCTTTTCACAGTGAGATCTATGCGATATGGCCGAGAAATGTAATTTTGATGTTAACTCCCAAACCGCTGCGCAGAAGTCAACCAAACTTCACCCAATAGTGTATTGTATCACAATCTAGTAGTTACATGTGGAAATTTGGTTCTAGGACATTTGATTTGAGCGCAATCCTCAAACTTAGGTCAAAAAAGCCATTTAAGCCTTTTCACAGTGAGATCTATGCGATATGGCCGAGAAATGTAATTTTGATGTTAACTCCCAAACCGCTGCGCAGAAGTCAACCAAACTTCACCCAATAGTGTATTGTATCACAATCTAGTAGTTACATTTGGAAATTTAGTTCTAGGACATTTGGTTTGAGCGCAATCTTCATACTTAATTAAAAAAAGTCATTTAAGCGTTTTCACAGTGAGATCTATGCGATATGGCCGAGAAATGTAATTTTGATGTTAACTCCCAAACCGCTGCGCAGAAGTCAACCAAACTTCACCCAATAGTGTATTTTATCACAATCTAGTAGTTACATTTGGAAATTTAGTTCTAGGACATTTGGTTTGAGCGCAATCTTCAAACTTAATTTAAAAAAGTCATTTAAGCCTTTTCACAGTGAGATCTATGCGATATGGCCGAGAAATGTAATTTTGATGTTAACTCCCAAACCGCTGCGCAGAAGTCAACCAAACTTCACCCAATAGTGTATTTTATCACAATCTAGTAGTTACATTTGGAAATTTAGTTCTAGGACATTTGATTTGAGCGCAATCTTCAAACTTAATTAAAAAAAGTCATTTAAGCGTTTTCACAGTGAGATCTATGCGATATGGCCGAGAAATGTAATTTTGATGTTAACTCCCAAACCGCTGCGCAGAAGTCAACCAAACTTCACCCAATAGTGTATTTTATCACAATCTAGTAGTTACATTTGGAAATTTAGTTCTAGGACATTTGGTTTGAGCGCAATCTTCAAACTTAATTAAAAAAAGTCATTTAAGGCTTTTCACAGTGAGATCTATGCGATATGGCCGAGAAATGTAATTTTGATGTTAACTCCCAAACCGCTGCGCAGAAGTCAACCAAACTTCACCCAATAGTGTATTTTATCACAATCTAGTAGTTACATTTGGAAATTTAGTTCTAGGACATTTGATTTGAGCGCAATCTTCAAACTTAATTAAAAAAAGTCATTTAAGCGTTTTCACAGTGAGATCTATGCGATATGGCCGAGAAATGTAATTTTGATGTTCACTCCCAAACCGCTGCGCAGAAGTCAACCAAACTTCACCCAATTGTGTATTTTATCATAATCTAGTAGTTACATGTGGAAATTTGGTTCTAGGACATTTGATTTGAGCGCAATCCTCAAACTTAGGTCAAAAAAGCCATTTAAGCCTTTTCACAGTGAGATCTATGCGATATGGCCGAGAAATGTAATTTTGATGTTAACTCCCAAACCGCTGCGCAGAAGTAAACCAAACTTCACCCATTAGTGTATTGTATCACAATCTAGTAGTTACATGTGGAAATTTGGTTCTAGGACATTTGATTTGAGCGCAATCCTCAAACTTAGGTCAAAAAAGCCATTTAAGCCTTTTCACAGTGAGATCTATGCGATATGGCCGAGAAATGTAATTTTGATGTTAACTCCCAAACCGCTGCGCAGAAGTCAACCAAACTTCACCCAATAGTGTATTGTATCACAATCTAGTAGTTACATGTGGAAATTTAGTTCTAGGACATTTGATTTGAGCGCAATCCTCAAACTTAGGTCAAAAAAGCCATTTAAGCCTTTTCACAGTGAGATCTATGCGATATGGCCGAGAAATGTAATTTTGATGTTAACTCCCAAACCGCTGCGCAGAAGTAAACCAAACTTCACCCATTAGTGTATTGTATCACAATCTAGTAGTTACATGTGGAAATTTGGTTCTAGGACATTTGATTTGAGCGCAATCCTCAAACTTAGGTCAAAAAAGCCATTTAAGCCTTTTCACAGTGAGATCTATGCGATATGGCCGAGAAATGTAATTTTGATGCTAACTCCCAAACCGCTGCGCAGAAGTCAACCAAACTTCACCCAATAGTGTATTTTATCACAATCTAGTAGTTACATGTGGAAATTTGGTTCTAGGACATTTGATTTGAGAGCAATCTTCAAACTTAGGTCAAAAAAGCCATTTAAGCCTTTTCACAGTGAGATCTATGCGATATGGCTGAGAAATGTAATTTTGATGTTAACTCCCAAACCGCTGCGCAGAAGTCAACCAAACTTCACCCAATAGTGTATTGTATCACAATCTAGTAGTTACATTTGAAAATTTTGTTCTAGGACATTTTGTTTGAACGCAATCATCAAACTTAATTAAAAAAGTCATTTAAGCCTTTTCACAGTGAGATCTATGCGATATGTCCGAGAAATGTAATTTTGATGTTAACTCCCAAACCGCTGCGCAGAAGTCAACCAAACTTCACCCAATAGTGTATTGTATCACAATCTAGTAGTTACATTTGAAAATTTTGTTCTAGGAAATTTTGTTTGAGCGCAATCATCAAACTTAATTAAAAAAGTCATTTAAGCCTTTTCACAGTGAGATCTATGCGATATGGCCGAGAAATGTAATTTTGATGTTAACTCCCAAACCGCTGCGCAGAAGTCAACCAAACTTCACCCATTAGTGTATTGTATCACAATCTAGTAGTTACATGTAGAAATTTGGTTCTAGGACATTTGATTTGAGCGCAATCCTCAAACTTAGGTCAAAAAAGCCATTTAAGCCTTTTCACAGTGAGATCTATGCGATATGGCCGAGAAATGTAATTTTGATGTTAACTCCCTAACCGCTGCGCAGAAGTCAACCAAACTTCACCCATTAGTGTATTGTATCACAATCTAGTAGTTACATGTGGAAATTTGGTTCTAGGACATTTGATTTGAGCGCAATCCTCAAACGTAGGTCAAAAAAGCCATTTAAGCCTTTTCACAGTGAGATCTATGCGATATGGCCGAGAAATGTAATTTTGATGTTAACTCCCAAACCGCTGCGCAGAAGTCAACCAAACTTCACCCAATAGTGTATTTTATCACAATCTAGTAGTTACATTTGGAAATTTAGTTCTAGGACATTTGGTTTGAGCGCAATCTTCAAACTTAATTAAAAAAAGTCATTTAAGGCTTTTCACAGTGAGATCTATGCGATATGGCCGAGAAATGTAATTTTGATGTTAACTCCCAAACTGCTGCGCAGAAGTCAACCAAACTTCACCCAATAGTGTATTTTATCACAATCTAGTAGGTACATTTGGAAATTTAGTTCTAGGACATTTGATTTGAGCGCAATCTTCAAACTTAATTAAAAAAAGTCATTTAAGCGTTTTCACAGTGAGATCTATGCGATATGGCCGAGAAATGTAATTTTGATGTTCACTCCCAAACCGCTGCGCAGAAGTCAACCAAACTTCACCCAATAGTGTATTTTATCATAATCTAGTAGTTACATGTGGAAATTTGGTTCTAGGACATTTGATTTGAGCGCAATCCTCAAACTTAGGTCAAAAAAGCCATTTAAGCCTTTTCACAGTGAGATCTATGCGATATGGCCGAGAAATGTAATTTTGATGTTAACTCCCAAACCGCTGCGCAGAAGTCAACCAAACTTCACCCAATAGTGTATTGTATCACAATCTAGTAGTTACATTTGGAAATTTGTTTCTAGGACATTTGATTTGAGCGCAATCCTCAAACGTAGGTCAAAAAAGCCATTTAAGCCTTTTCACAGTGAGATCTATGCGATATGGCCGAGAAATGTAATTTTGATGTTAACTCCCAAACCGCTGCGCAGAAGTCAACCAAACTTCACCCAATAGTGTATTTTATCACAATCTAGTAGTTACATTTGGAAATTTAGTTCTAGGACATTTGGTTTGAGCGCAATCTTCAAACTTAATTAAAAAAAGTCATTTAAGGCTTTTCACAGTGAGATCTATGCGATATGGCCGAGAAATGTAATTTTGATGTTAACTCCCAAACTGCTGCGCAGAAGTCAACCAAACTTCACCCAATAGTGTATTTTATCACAATCTAGTAGGTACATTTGGAAATTTAGTTCTAGGACATTTGATTTGAGCGCAATCTTCAAACTTAATTAAAAAAAGTCATTTAAGCGTTTTCACAGTGAGATCTATGCGATATGGCCGAGAAATGTAATTTTGATGTTCACTCCCAAACCGCTGCGCAGAAGTCAACCAAACTTCACCCAATAGTGTATTTTATCATAATCTAGTAGTTACATGTGGAAATTTGGTTCTAGGACATTTGATTTGAGCGCAATCCTCAAACTTAGGTCAAAAAAGCCATTTAAGCCTTTTCACAGTGAGATCTATGCGATATGGCCGAGAAATGTAATTTTGATGTTAACTCCCAAACCGCTGCGCAGAAGTAAACCAAACTTCACCCATTAGTGTATTGTATCACAATCTAGTAGTTACATGTGGAAATTTGGTTCTAGGACATTTGATTTGAGCGCAATCCTCAAACTTAGGTCAAAAAAGCCATTTAAGCCTTTTCACAGTGAGATCTATGCGATATGGCCGAGAAATGTAATTTTGATGTTAACTCCCAAACCGCTGCGCAGAAGTAAACCAAACTTCACCCAATAGTGTATTGTATCAAAATCTAGTAGTTACATTTGAAAATTTTGTTCTAGGACATTTTGTTTGAGCGCAATCATCAAACTTAATTAAAAAAGTCATTTAAGCCTTTTCACAGTGAGATCAATGCGATATGGCCGAGAAATGTAATTTTGATGTTAACTCCCAAACCGCTGCGCAGAAGTAAACCAAACTTCACCCAATAGTGTATTGTATCAAAATCTAGTAGTTACATTTGAAAATTTTTTTCTAGGACATTTTGTTTGAGCGCAATCATCAAACTTAATTAAAAAAGTCATTTAAGCCTTTTCACAGTGAGATCTATGCGATATGGCCGAGAAATGTAATTTTGATGTTAACTCCCAAACCGCTGCGCAGAAGTCAACCAAACTTCACCCAATAGTGTATTGTATCACAATCTAGTAGTTACATTTGAAAATTTTGTTCTAGGACATTTTGTTTGAACGCAATCATCAAACTGAATTAAAAAAGTCATTTAAGCCTTTTCACAGTGAGATCTATGCGATATGGCCGAGAAATGTAATTTTGATGTTAACTCCCAAACCGCTGCGCAGAAGTCAACCAAACTTCACCCAAAAGTGTATTGTATCACAATCTAGTAGTTACATTTAAAAATTTTGTTCTAGGACATTTTGTTTGAGCGCAATCATCAAACTTAATTAAAAAAGTCATTTAAGCCTTTTCACAGTGAGATCTATGCGATATGGCCGAGAAATTTAATTTTGATGCTAACTCCCAAACCGCTGCGCAGAAGTCAACCAAACTTCACCCAATAGTGTATTTTATCACAATCTAGTAGTTACATGTGGAAATTTGGTTCTAGGACATTTGATTTGAGCGCAATCTTCAAACTTAATTAAAAAAAAGCCATTTAAGCCTTTTCACAGTGAGATCTATGCGATATGGCCGAGAAATGTAATTTTGATGTTAACTCCCAAACCGCTGCGCAGAAGTCAACCAAACTTCACCCAATAGTGTATTGTATCACAATCTAGTAGTTACATTTGGAAATTTGGTTCTAGGACATTTGATTTGAGCGCAATCCTCAAACTTAGGTCAAAAAAGCCATTTAAGCCTTTTCACAGTGAGATCTATGCGATATGGCCGAGAAATGTAATTTTGATGTTAACTCCCAAACCGCTGCGCAGAAGTCAACCAAACTTCACCCAATAGTGTATTTTATCACAATCTAGTAGTTACATTTGGAAATTTAGTTTTAGGACATTTGGTTTGAGCGCAATCTTCAAACTTAATTAAAAAAAAGTCATTTAAGCCTTTTCACAGTGAGATCTATGCGATATGGCCGAGAAATGTAATTTTGATGTTCACTCCCAAACCGCTGCGCAGAAGTCAACCAAACTTCACCCATTAGTGTATTGTATCACAATCTAGTAGTTACATGTGGAAATTTGGTTCTAGGACATTTGATTTGAGCGCAATCCTCAAACTTAGGTCAAAAAAGCCATTTAAGCCTTTTCACAGTGAGATCTATGCGATATGGCCGAGAAATGTAATTTTGATGTTAACTCCCAAACCGCTGCGCAGAAGTCAACCAAACTTCACCCAATAGTGTATTGTATCACAATCTAGTAGTTACATTTGAAAATTTTGTTCTAGGACATTTTGTTTGAACACAATCTTCAAACTTAATTAAAAAAGTCATTTAAGCCTTTTCACAGTGAGATCTATGCGATATGGCCGAGAAATGTAATTTTGATGTTAACTCCCAAACCCCTGCGCAGACGTAAACCAAACTTCACCCTTTAGTGTATTGTATCACAATCTAGTAGTTACATGTGGAAATTTGGTTCTAGGACATTTGATTTGAGCGCAATCCTCAAACTTAGGTCAAAAAAGCCATTTAAGCCTTTTCACAGTGAGATCTATGCGATATGGCCGAGAAATGTAATTTTGATGTTAACTCCCAAACCGCTGCGCAGAAGTAAACCAAACTTCACCCAATAGTGTATTGTATCACAATCTAGTAGTTACATGTGGAAATTTGGTTCTAGGACATTTGATTTGAGCGCAATCCTCAAACTTAGGTCAAAAAAGCCATTTAAGCATTTTCACAGTGAGATCTATGCGATATGGCCGAGAAATGTAATTTTGATGTTAACTCCCAAACCGCTGCGCAGAAGTCAACCAAACTTCACCACATAGTGTATTGTATCACAATCTAGTAGTTACATTTGAAAATTTTGTTCTAGGACATTTTGTTTGAACGCAATCATCAAACTTAATTAAAAAAGTCATTTAAGCCTTTTCACAGTGAGATCTATGCGATATGGCCGAGAAATGTAATTTTGATGTTAACTCCCAAACCGCTGCGCAGAAGTCAACCAAACTTCACCCAATAGTGTATTGTATCACAATCTAGTAGTTACATTTGGAAATTTAGTTCTAGGACATTTGGTTTGAGCGCAATCTTCATACTTAATTAAAAAAAATCATTTAAGCGTTTTCACAGTGAGATCTATGCGATATGGCCGAGAAATGTAATTTTGATGTTAACTCCCAAACCGCTGCGCAGAAGTCAACCAAACTTCACCCAATAGTGTATTTTATCACAATCTAGTAGTTACATTTGGAAATTTAGTTCTAGGACATTTGATTTGAGCGCAATCTTCAAACTTAATTAAAAAAAGTCATTTAAGCGTTTTCACAGTGAGATCTATGCGATATGGCCGAGAAATGTAATTTTGATGTTCACTCCCAAACCGCTGCGCAGAAGTCAACCAAACTTCACCCAATAGTGTATTTTATGACAATCTAGTAGTTACATTTGGAAATTTAGTTCTAGGACATTTGATTTGAGCGCAATCTTCAAACAATTAAAAAAAGTCATTTAAGCGTTTTCACAGTGAGATCTATGCGATATGGCCGAGAAATGTAATTTTGATGTTCACTCCCAAACCGCTGCGCAGAAGTCAACCAACCTTCACCCAATAGTGTATTTTATCACAATCTAGTAGTTACATGTAGAAATTTGGTTCTAGGACATTTGATTTGAGCGCAATCCTCAAACTTAGGTCAAAAAAGCCATTTAAGCCTTTTCACAGTGAGATCTATGCGATATGGCCGAGAAATGTAATTTTGATGTTAACTCCCAAACCGCTGCGCAGAAGTCAACCAAACTTCACCCAATAGTGTATTTTATCACAATCTAGTAGTTACATTTGGAAATTTAGTTCTAGGACATTTGGTTAGAGCGCAATCCTCAAACTTAGGTCAAAAAAGCCATTTAAGCCTTTTCACAGTGAGATCTATGCGATATGGCCGAGAAATGTAATTTTGATGTTAACTCCCAAACCGCTGCGCAGAAGTCAACCAAACTTCACCCAATAGTGTATTTTATCATAATCTAGTAGTTACATGTGGAAATTTGGTTCTAGGACATTTGATTTGAGCGCAATCCTCAAACTTAGGTCAAAAAAGCCATTTAAGCCTTTTCACAGTGAGATCTATGCGATATGGCCGAGAAATGTAATTTTGATGTTAACTCCCAAACCGCTGCGCAGAAGTCAACCAAACTTCACCCATTAGTGTATTGTATCACAATCTAGTAGTTACATGTGGAAATTTGGTTCTAGGACATTTGATTTGAGCGCAATCCTCAAACTTAGGTCAAAAAAGCCATTTAAGCCTTTTCACAGTGAGATCTATGCGATATGGCCGAGAAATGTAATTTTGATGCTAACTCCCAAACCGCTGCGCAGAAGTCAACCAAACTTCACCCAATAGTGTATTTTATCACAATCTAGTAGTTACATGTGGAAATTTGGTTCTAGGACATTTGATTTGAGCGCAATCTTCAAACTTAGGTCAAAAAAGCCATTTAAGCCTTTTCACAGTGAGATCTATGCGATATGGCCGAGAAATGTAATTTTGATGTTAACTCCCAAACCGCTGCGCAGAAGTCAACCAAACTTCACCCAATAGTGTATTGTATCACAATCTAGTAGTTACATTTGAAAATTTTGTTCTAGGACATTTTGTTTGAACGCAATCATCAAACTTAATTAAAAAAGTCATTTAAGCCTTTTCACAGTGAGATCTATGCGATATGTCCGAGAAATGTAATTTTGATGTTAACTCCCAAACCGCTGCGCAGAAGTCAACCAAACTTCACCCAATAGTGTATTGTATCACAATCTAGTAGTTACATTTGAAAATTTTGTTCTAGGAAATTTTGTTTGAGCGCAATCATCAAACTTAATTAAAAAAGTCATTTAAGCCTTTTCACAGTGAGATCTATGCGATATGGCCGAGAAATGTAATTTTGATGTTAACTCCCAAACCGCTGCGCAGAAGTCAACCAAACTTCACCCATTAGTGTATTGTATCACAATCTAGTAGTTACATGTAGAAATTTGGTTCTAGGACATTTGATTTGAGCGCAATCCTCAAACTTAGGTCAAAAAAGCCATTTAAGCCTTTTCACAGTGAGATCTATGCGATATGGCCGAGAAATGTAATTTTGATGTTAACTCCCAAACCGCTGCGCAGAAGTCAACCAAACTTCACCCATTAGTGTATTGTATCACAATCTAGTAGTTACATGTGGAAATTTGGTTCTAGGACATTTGATTTGAGCGCAATCCTCAAACGTAGGTCAAAAAAGCCATTTAAGCCTTTTCACAGTGAGATCTATGCGATATGGCCGAGAAATGTAATTTTGATGTTAACTCCCAAACCGCTGCGCAGAAGTCAACCAAACTTCACCCAATAGTGTATTTTATCACAATCTAGTAGTTACATTTGGAAATTTAGTTCTAGGACATTTGGTTTGAGCGCAATCTTCAAACTTAATTAAAAAAAGTCATTTAAGGCTTTTCACAGTGAGATCTATGCGATATGGCCGAGAAATGTAATTTTGATGTTAACTCCCAAACTGCTGCGCAGAAGTCAACCAAACTTCACCCAATAGTGTATTTTATCACAATCTAGTAGGTACATTTGGAAATTTAGTTCTAGGACATTTGATTTGAGCGCAATCTTCAAACTTAATTAAAAAAAGTCATTTAAGCGTTTTCACAGTGAGATCTATGCGATATGGCCGAGAAATGTAATTTTGATGTTCACTCCCAAACCGCTGCGCAGAAGTCAACCAAACTTCACCCAATAGTGTATTTTATCATAATCTAGTAGTTACATGTGGAAATTTGGTTCTAGGACATTTGATTTGAGCGCAATCCTCAAACTTAGGTCAAAAAAGCCATTTAAGCCTTTTCACAGTGAGATCTATGCGATATGGCCGAGAAATGTAATTTTGATGTTAACTCCCAAACCGCTGCGCAGAAGTAAACCAAACTTCACCCATTAGTGTATTGTATCACAATCTAGTAGTTACATGTGGAAATTTGGTTCTAGGACATTTGATTTGAGCGCAATCCTCAAACTTAGGTCAAAAAAGCCATTTAAGCCTTTTCACAGTGAGATCTATGCGATATGGCCGAGAAATGTAATTTTGATGTTAACTCCCAAACCGCTGCGCAGAAGTAAACCAAACTTCACCCAATAGTGTATTGTATCAAAATCTAGTAGTTACATTTGAAAATTTTGTTCTAGGACATTTTGTTTGAGCGCAATCATCAAACTTAATTAAAAAAGTCATTTAAGCCTTTTCACAGTGAGATCAATGCGATATGGCCGAGAAATGTAATTTTGATGTTAACTCCCAAACCGCTGCGCAGAAGTAAACCAAACTTCACCCAATAGTGTATTGTATCAAAATCTAGTAGTTACATTTGAAAATTTTGTTCTAGGACATTTTGTTTGAGCGCAATCATCAAACTTAATTAAAAAAGTCATTTAAGCCTTTTCACAGTGAGATCTATGCGATATGGCCGAGAAATGTAATTTTGATGTTAACTCCCAAACCGCTGCGCAGAAGTCAACCAAACTTCACCCAATAGTGTATTGTATCACAATCTAGTAGTTACATTTGAAAATTTTGTTCTAGGACATTTTGTTTGAACGCAATCATCAAACTTAATTAAAAAAGTCATTTAAGCCTTTTCACAGTGAGATCTATGCGATATGGCCGAGAAATGTAATTTTGATGTTAACTCCCAAACCGCTGCGCAGAAGTCAACCAAACTTCACCCAAAAGTGTATTGTATCACAATCTAGTAGTTACATTTAAAAATTTTGTTCTAGGACATTTTGTTTGAGCGCAATCATCAAACTTAATTAAAAAAGTCATTTAAGCCTTTTCACAGTGAGATCTATGCGATATGGCCGAGAAATTTAATTTTGATGCTAACTCCCAAACCGCTGCGCAGAAGTCAACCAAACTTCACCCAATAGTGTATTTTATCACAATCTAGTAGTTACATGTGGAAATTTGGTTCTAGGACATTTGATTTGAGCGCAATCTTCAAACTTAATTAAAAAAAAGCCATTTAAGCCTTTTCACAGTGAGATCTATGCGATATGGCCGAGAAATGTAATTTTGATGTTAACTCCCAAACCGCTGCGCAGAAGTAAACCAAACTTCACCCATTAGTGTATTGTATCACAATCTAGTAGTTACATGTGGAAATTTGGTTCTAGGACATTTGATTTGAGCGCAATCCTCAAACTTAGGTCAAAAAAGCCATTTAAGCCTTTTCACAGTGAGATCTATGCGATATGGCCGAGAAATGTAATTTTGATGTTAACTCCCAAACCGCTGCGCAGAAGTAAACCAAACTTCACCCAATAGTGTATTGTATCAAAATCTAGTAGTTGCATTTGAAAATTTTGTTCTAGGACATTTTGTTTGAGCGCAATCATCAAACTTAATTAAAAAAGTCATTTAAGCCTTTTCACAGTGAGATCAATGCGATATGGCCGAGAAATGTAATTTTGATGTTAACTCCCAAACCGCTGCGCAGAAGTAAACCAAACTTCACCCAATAGTGTATTGTATCACAATCTAGTAGTTACATTTGAAAATTTTGTTCTAGGACATTTTGTTTGAACGCAATCATCAAACTTAATTAAAAAAGTCATTTAAGCCTTTTCACAGTGAGATCTATGCGATATGGCCGAGAAATGTAATTTTGATGTTAACTCCCAAACCGTTGCGCAGAAGTCAACCAAACTTCACCCAAAAGTGTATTGTATCACAATCTAGTAGTTACATTTAAAAATTTTGTTCTAGGACATTTTGTTTGAGCGCAATCATCAAACTTAATTAAAAAAGTCATTTAAGCCTTTTCACAGTGAGATCTATGCGATATGGCCGAGAAATTTAATTTTGATGCTAACTCCCAAACCGCTGCGCAGAAGTCAACCAAACTTCACCCAATAGTGTATTTTATCACAATCTAGTAGTTACATGTGGAAATTTGGTTCTAGGACATTTGATTTGAGCGCAATCTTCAAACTTAATTAAAAAAAAGCCATTTAAGCCTTTTCACAGTGAGATCTATGCGATATGGCCGAGAAATGTAATTTTGATGTTAACTCCCAAACCGCTGCGCAGAAGTCAACCAAACTTCACCCAATAGTGTATTGTATCACAATCTAGTAGTTACATTTGGAAATTTGGTTCTAGGACATTTGATTTGAGCGCAATCCTCAAACTTAGGTCAAAAAAGCCATTTAAGCCTTTTCACAGTGAGATCTATGCGATATGGCCGAGAAATGTAATTTTGATGTTAACTCCCAAACCGCTGCGCAGAAGTCAACCAAACTTCACCCAATAGTGTATTTTATCACAATCTAGTAGTTACATTTGGAAATTTAGTTTTAGGACATTTGGTTTGAGCGCAATCTTCAAACTTAATTAAAAAAAAGTCATTTAAGCCTTTTCACAGTGAGATCTATGCGATATGGCCGAGAAATGTAATTTTGATGTTCACTCCCAAACCGCTGCGCAGAAGTCAACCAAACTTCACCCATTAGTGTATTGTATCACAATCTAGTAGTTACATGTGGAAATTTGGTTCTAGGACATTTGATTTGAGCGCAATCCTCAAACTTAGGTCAAAAAAGCCATTTAAGCCTTTTCACAGTGAGATCTATGCGATATGGCCGAGAAATGTAATTTTGATGTTAACTCCCAAACCGCTGCGCAGAAGTCAACCAAACTTCACCCAATAGTGTATTGTATCACAATCTAGTAGTTACATTTGAAAATTTTGTTCTAGGACATTTTGTTTGAACACAATCTTCAAACTTAATTAAAAAAGTCATTTAAGCCTTTTCACAGTGAGATCTATGCGATATGGCCGAGAAATGTAATTTTGATGTTAACTCCCAAACCCCTGCGCAGAAGTAAACCAAACTTCACCCATTAGTGTATTGTATCACAATCTAGTAGTTACATGTGGAAATTTGGTTCTAGGACATTTGATTTGAGCGCAATCCTCAAACTTAGGTCAAAAAAGCCATTTAAGCCTTTTCACAGTGAGATCTATGCGATATGGCCGAGAAATGTAATTTTGATGTTAACTCCCAAACCGCTGCGCAGAAGTAAACCAAACTTCACCCAATAGTGTATTGTATCACAATCTAGTAGTTACATGTGGAAATTTGGTTCTAGGACATTTGATTTGAGCGCAATCCTCAAACTTAGGTCAAAAAAGCCATTTAAGCATTTTCACAGTGAGATCTATGCGATATGGCCGAGAAATGTAATTTTGATGTTAACTCCCAAACCGCTGCGCAGAAGTCAACCAAACTTCACCACATAGTGTATTGTATCACAATCTAGTAGTTACATTTGAAAATTTTGTTCTAGGACATTTTGTTTGAACGCAATCATCAAACTTAATTAAAAAAGTCATTTAAGCCTTTTCACAGTGAGATCTATGCGATATGGCCGAGAAATGTAATTTTGATGTTAACTCCCAAACCGCTGCGCAGAAGTCAACCAAACTTCACCCAATAGTGTATTGTATCACAATCTAGTAGTTACATTTGGAAATTTAGTTCTAGGACATTTGGTTTGAGCGCAATCTTCATACTTAATTAAAAAAAGTCATTTAAGCGTTTTCACAGTGAGATCTATGCGATATGGCCGAGAAATGTAATTTTGATGTTAACTCCCAAACCGCTGCGCAGAAGTCAACCAAACTTCACCCAATAGTGTATTTTATCACAATCTAGTAGTTACATTTGGAAATTTAGTTCTAGGACATTTGATTTGAGCGCAATCTTCAAACTTAATTAAAAAAAGTCATTTAAGCGTTTTCACAGTGAGATCTATGCGATATGGCCGAGAAATGTAATTTTGATGTTCACTCCCAAACCCCTGCGCAGAAGTAAACCAAACTTCACCCATTAGTGTATTGTATCACAATCTAGTAGTTACATGTGGAAATTTGGTTCTAGGACATTTGATTTGAGCGCAATCCTCAAACTTAGGTCAAAAAAGCCATTTAAGCCTTTTCACAGTGAGATCTATGCGATATGGCCGAGAAATGTAATTTTGATGTTAACTCCCAAACCGCTGCGCAGAAGTAAACCAAACTTCACCCAATAGTGTATTGTATCACAATCTAGTAGTTACATGTGGAAATTTGGTTCTAGGACATTTGATTTGAGCGCAATCCTCAAACTTAGGTCAAAAAAGCCATTTAAGCATTTTCACAGTGAGATCTATGCGATATGGCCGAGAAATGTAATTTTGATGTTAACTCCCAAACCGCTGCGCAGAAGTCAACCAAACTTCACCACATAGTGTATTGTATCACAATCTAGTAGTTACATTTGAAAATTTTGTTCTAGGACATTTTGTTTGAACGCAATCATCAAACTTAATTAAAAAAGTCATTTAAGCCTTTTCACAGTGAGATCTATGCGATATGGCCGAGAAATGTAATTTTGATGTTAACTCCCAAACCGCTGCGCAGAAGTCAACCAAACTTCACCCAATAGTGTATTGTATCACAATCTAGTAGTTACATTTGGAAATTTAGTTCTAGGACATTTGGTTTGAGCGCAATCTTCATACTTAATTAAAAAAAGTCATTTAAGCGTTTTCACAGTGAGATCTATGCGATATGGCCGAGAAATGTAATTTTGATGTTAACTCCCAAACCGCTGCGCAGAAGTCAACCAAACTTCACCCAATAGTGTATTTTATCACAATCTAGTAGTTACATTTGGAAATTTAGTTCTAGGACATTTGATTTGAGCGCAATCTTCAAACTTAATTAAAAAAAGTCATTTAAGCGTTTTCACAGTGAGATCTATGCGATATGGCCGAGAAATGTAATTTTGATGTTCACTCCCAAACCGCTGCGCAGAAGTCAACCAAACTTCACCCAATAGTGTATTTTATGACAATCTAGTAGTTACATTTGGAAATTTAGTTCTAGGACATTTGATTTGAGCGCAATCTTCAAACAATTAAAAAAAGTCATTTAAGCGTTTTCACAGTGAGATCTATGCGATATGGCCGAGAAATGTAATTTTGATGTTCACTCCCAAACCGCTGCGCAGAAGTCAACCAACCTTCACCCAATAGTGTATTTTATCACAATCTAGTAGTTACATGTAGAAATTTGGTTCTAGGACATTTGATTTGAGCGCAATCCTCAAACTTAGGTCAAAAAAGCCATTTAAGCCTTTTCACAGTGAGATCTATGCGATATGGTCGAGAAATGTAATTTTGATGTTAACTCCCAAACCGCTGCGCAGAAGTCAACCAAACTTCACCCAATAGTGTATTTTATCACAATCTAGTAGTTACATTTGGAAATTTAGTTCTAGGACATTTGGTTAGAGCGCAATCCTCAAACTTAGGTCAAAAAAGCCATTTAAGCCTTTTCACAGTGAGATCTATGCGATATGGCCGAGAAATGTAATTTTGATGTTAACTCCCAAACCGCTGCGCAGAAGTCAACCAAACTTCACCCAATAGTGTATTTTATCACAATCTAGTAGTTACATTTGGAAATTTAGTTTTAGGACATTTGGTTTGAGCGCAATCTTCAAACTTAATTAAAAAAAGTCATTTAAGCCTTTTCACAGTGAGATCTATGCGATATGGCCGAGAAATGTAATTTTGATGTTCACTCCCAAACCGCTGCGCAGAAGTCAACCAAACTTCACCCATTAGTGTATTGTATCACAATCTAGTAGTTACATGTGGAAATTTGGTTCTAGGACATTTGATTTGAGCGCAATCCTCAAACTTAGGTCAAAAAAGCCATTTAAGCCTTTTCACAGTGAGATCTATGCGATATGGCCGAGAAATGTAATTTTGATGTTAACTCCCAAACCGCTGCGCAGAAGTCAACCAAACTTCACCCATTAGTGTATTGTATCACAATCTAGTAGTTACATGTGGAAATTTAGTTCTAGGACATTTGATTTGAGCGCAATCCTCAAACTTAGGTCAAAAAAGCCATTTAAGCCTTTTCACAGTGAGATCTATGCGATATGGCCGAGAAATGTAATTTTGATGTTAACTCCCAAACCGCTGCGCAGAAGTAAACCAAACTTCACTTATTAGTGTATTGTATCACAATCTAGTAGTTACATGTGGAAATTTGGTTCTAGGACATTTGATTTGAGCGCAATCCTCAAACTTAGGTCAAAAAAGCCATTTAAGCCTTTTCAGAGTGAGATCTATGCGATATGGCCGAGAAATGTAATTTTGATGTTAACTCCCAAACCGCTGCGCAGAAGTCAACCAAACTTCACCCAATAGTGTATTGTATCACATTCTAGTAGTTACATGTGGAAATTTGGTTCTAGGACATTTGATTTGAGCGCAATCCTCAAACTTTGGTCAAAAAAGCCATTTAAGCCTTTTCACAGTGAGATCTATGCGATATGGCCGAGAAATGTAATTTTGATGTTAACTCCCAAACCGCTGCGCAGAAGTAAACCAAACTTCACCCATTAGTGTATTGTATCACAATCTAGTAGTTACATGTGGAAATTTGGTTCTAGGACATTTGATTTGAGCGCAATCCTCAAACTTAGGTCAAAAAAGCCATTTAAGCCTTTTCACAGTGAGATCTATGCGATATGGCCGAGAAATGTAATTTTGATGTTAACTCCCAAACCGCTGCGCAGAAGTAAACCAAACTTCACCCAATAGTGTATTGTATCAAAATCTAGTAGTTACATTTGAAAATTTTGTTCTAGGACATTTTGTTTGAGCGCAATC
Source organism: Corythoichthys intestinalis (assembly GCF_030265065.1). Taxonomy (NCBI): domain Eukaryota; kingdom Metazoa; phylum Chordata; class Actinopteri; order Syngnathiformes; family Syngnathidae; genus Corythoichthys; species Corythoichthys intestinalis. Next base: position 4,383,535 of record NC_080404.1, read on the forward strand.
ATCAAACTTAATTAAAAAAGTCATTTAAGCCTTTTCACAGTGAGATCTATGCGATATGGCCGAGAAATGTAATTTTGATGTTAACTCCCAAACCGCTGCGCAGAAGTAAACCAAACTTCACCCAATAGTGTATTGTATCAAAATCTAGTAGTTACATTTGAAAATTTTGTTCTAGGACATTTTGTTTGAGCGCAATCATCAAACTTAATTAAAAAAGTCATTTAAGCCTTTTCACAGTGAGATCTATGCGATATGGCCGAGAAATGTAATTTTGATGTTACCTCCCAAACCGCTGCGCAGAAGTCAACCAAACTTCACCCAATAGTGTATTGTATCACAATCTAGTAGTTACATTTGAAAATTTTGTTCTAGGACATTTTGTTTGAACGCAATCATCAAACTTAATTAAAAAAGTCATTTAAGCCTTTTCACAGTGAGATCTATGCGATATGGCCGAGAAATGTAATTTTGATGTTAACTCCCAAACCGCTGCGCAAAAGTCAACCAAACTTCACCCAAAAGTGTATTGTATCACAATCTAGTAGTTACATTTAAAAATTTTGTTCTAGGACATTTTGTTTGAGCGCAATCATCAAACTTAATTAAAAAAGTCATTTAAGCCTTTTCACAGTGAGATCTATGCGATATGGCCGAGAAATTTAATTTTGATGCTAACTCCCAAACCGCTGCGCAGAAGTCAACCAAACTTCACCCAATAGTGTATTTTATCACAATCTAGTAGTTACATGTGGAAATTTGGTTCTAGGACATTTGATTTGAGCGCAATCTTCAAACTTAGGTCAAAAAAGCCATTTAAGCCTTTTCACAGTGAGATCTATGCGATATGGCCGAGAAATGTAATTTTGATGTTAACTCCCAAACCGCTGCGCAGAAGTCAACCAAACTTCACCCAATAGTGTATTGTATCACAATCTAGTAGTTACATTTGGAAATTTGGTTCTAGGACATTTGATTTGAGCGCAATCCTCAAACTTAGGTCAAAAAAGCCATTTAAGCCTTTTCACAGTGAGATCTATGCGATATGGCCGAGAAATGTAATTTTGATGTTAACTCCCAAACCGCTGCGCAGAAGTCAACCAAACTTCACCCAATAGTGTATTTTATCACAATCTAGTAGTTACATTTGGAAATTTAGTTTTAGGACATTTGGTTTGAGCGCAATCTTCAAACTTAATTAAAAAAAAGTCATTTAAGCCTTTTCACAGTGAGATCTATGCGATATGGCCGAGAAATGTAATTTTGATGTTCACTCCCAAACCGCTGCGCAGAAGTCAACCAAACTTCACCCATTAGTGTATTGTATCACAATCTAGTAGTTACATGTGGAAATTTGGTTCTAGGACATTTGATTTGAGCGCAATCCTCAAACTTAGGTCAAAAAAGCCATTTAAGCCTTTTCACAGTGAGATCTATGCGATATGGCCGAGAAATGTAATTTTGATGTTAACTCCCAAACCGCTGCGCAGAAGTAAACCAAACTTCACCCATTAGTGTATTGTATCACAATCTAGTAGTTACATGTGGAAATTTGGTTCTAGGACATTTGATTTGAGCGCAATCCTCAAACTTAGGTCAAAAAAGCCATTTAAGCCTTTTCACAGTGAGATCTATGCGATATGGCCGAGAAATGTAATTTTGATGTTAACTCCCAAACCGCTGCGCAGAAGTCAACCAAACTTCACCCATTAGTGTATTGTATCACAATCTAGTAGTTACATATGGAAATTTGGTTCTAGGACATTTGATTTGAGCGCAATCCTCAAACTTAGGTCAAAAAAGCCATTTAAGCCTTTTCACAGTGAGATCTATGCGATATGGCCGAGAAATGTAATTTTGATGTTAACTCCCAAACCGCTGCGCAGAAGTAAACCAAACTTCACCCATTAGTGTATTGTATCACAATCTAGTAGTTACATGTGGAAATTTGGTTCTAGGACATTTGATTTGAGCGCAATCCTCAAACTTAGGTCAAAAAAGCCATTTAAGCCTTTTCACAGTGAGATCTATGCGATATGGCCGAGAAATGTAATTTTGATGTTAACTCCCAAACCGCTGCGCAGAAGTAAACCAAACTTCACCCAATAGTGTATTGTATCACAATCTAGTAGTTACATGTAGAAATTTGGTTCTAGGACATTTGATTTGAGCGCAATCCTCAAACTTAGGTCAAAAAAGCCATTTAAGCCTTTTCACAGTGAGATCTATGCGATATGGCCGAGAAATGTAATTTTGATGTTAACTCCCAAACCGCTGCGCAGAAGTCAACCAAACTTCACCCAATAGTGTATTGTATCACAATCTAGTAGTTACATTTGAAAATTTTGTTCTAGGACATTTTGTTTGAACGCAATCATCAAACTTAATTAAAAAAGTCATTTAAGCCTTTTCACAGTGAGATCTATGCGATATGGCCGAGAAATGTAAATTTCATGTTAACTCCCAAACCGCTGCGCAGAAGTCAACCAAACTTCACCCAATAGTGTATTGTATCACAATCTAGTAGTTACATTTGGAAATTTAGTTCTAGGACATTTGGTTTGAGCGCAATCTTCATACTTAATTAAAAAAAGTCATTTAAGCGTTTTCACAGTGAGATCTATGCGATATGGCCGAGAAATGTAATTTTGATGTTAACTCTCAAACCGCTGCGCAGAAGTCAACCAAACTTCACCCAATAGTGTATTTTATCACAATCTAGTAGTTACATTTGGAAATTTAGTTGTAGGACATTTGATTTGAGCGCAATCTTCAAACTTAATTAAAAAAAGTCATTTAAGCCTTTTCACAGTGAGATCTATGCGATATGGCCGAGAAATGTAAATTTCATGTTAACTCCCAAACCGCTGCGCAGAAGTCAACCAAACTTCACCCAATAGTGTATTGTATCACATTCTAGTAGTTACATTTAAAAATTTCGTTCTAGGACATTTGGTTTGACCGCAATTATTAAACTTAATTAAAAAAGTCATTTAAGCCTTTTCACAGTGAGATCTATGCGATATGGCCGAGAAATGTAATTTTGATGTTAACTCCCAATCCGCTGCGCAGAAGTCAACCAAACTTCACCCATTAGTGTATTGTATCACAATCTAGTAGTTACATGTGGAAATTTGGTTCTAGGACATTTGATTTGAGCGCAATCCTCAAACTTAGGTCAAAAAAGCCATTTAAGCCTTTTCACAGTGAGATCTATGCGATATGGCCGAGAAATGTAATTTTGATGTTAACTCCCAAACCGCTGCGCAGAAGTCAACCAAACTTCACCCAATAGTGTATTGTATCACAATCTAGTAGTTACATTTGAAAATTTTGTTCTAGGACATTTTGTTTGAACGCAATCATCAAACTTAATTTAAAAAGTCATTTAAGCCTTTTCACAGTGAGATCTATGCGATATGGCCGAGAAATGTAAATTTCATGTTAACTCCCAAACCGCTGCGCAGAAGTCAACCAAACTTCACCCAATAGTGTATTGTATCACAATCTAGTAGTTACATTTGGAAATTTAGTTCTAGGACATTTGGTTTGAGCGCAATCTTCATACTTAATTAAAAAAAGTCATTTAAGCGTTTTCACAGTGAGATCTATGCGATATGGCCGAGAAATGTAATTTTGATGTTAACTCTCAAACCGCTGCGCAGAAGTCAACCAAACTTCACCCAATAGTGTATTTTATCACAATCTAGTAGTTACATTTGGAAATTTAGTTGTAGGACATTTGATTTGAGCGCAATCTTCAAACTTAATTAAAAAAAGTCATTTAAGCCTTTTCACAGTGAGATCTATGCGATATGGCCGAGAAATGTAAATTTCATGTTAACTCCCAAACCGCTGCGCAGAAGTCAACCAAACTTCACACAATAGTGTATTGTATCACATTCTAGTAGTTACATTTAAAAATTTCGTTCTAGGACATTTGGTTTGACCGCAATTATTAAACTTAATTAAAAAAGTCATTTAAGCCTTTTCACAGTGAGATCTATGCGATATGGCCGAGAAATGTAATTTTGATGTTAACTCCCAATCCGCTGCGCAGAAGTCAACCAAACTTCACCCATTAGTGTATTGTATCACAATCTAGTAGTTACATGTGGAAATTTGGTTCTAGGACATTTGATTTGAGCGCAATCCTCAAACTTAGGTCAAAAAAGCCATTTAAGCCTTTTCAGAGTGAGATCTATGCGATATGGCCGAGAAATGTAATTTTGATGTTAACTCCCAAACCGCTGCGCAGAAGTCAACCAAACTTCACCCAATAGTGTATTGTATCACATTCTAGTAGTTACATGTGGAAATTTGGTTCTAGGACATTTGATTTGAGCCTTTTCACAGTGAGATCTATGCGATATGGCCGAGAAATGTAATTTTGATGTTAACTCCCAAACCGCTGCGCAGAAGTCAACCAAACTTCACCCAATAGTGTATTTTATCACAATCTAGTAGTTACATTTGGAAATTTAGTTCTAGGACATTTGATTTGAGCGCAATCTTCAAACTTAATTAAAAAAAGTCATTTAAGCCTTTTCACAGTGAGATCTATGCGATATGGCCGAGAAATGTAAATTTCATGTTAACTCCCAAACCGCTGCGCAGAAGTCAACCAAACTTCACCCAATAGTGTATTGTATCACATTCTAGTAGTTACATTTAAAAATTTCGTTCTAGGACATTTGGTTTGACCGCAATCATTAAACTTAATTAAAAAAGTCATTTAAGCCTTTTCACAGTGAGATCTATGCGATATGGCCGAGAAATGTAATTTTGATGTTCACTCCCAAACCGCTGCGCAGAAGTCAACCAAACTTCACCCATTAGTGTATTGTATCACAATCTAGTAGTTACATTTGGAAATTTAGTTCTAGGACATTTGGTTTGAGCGCAATCTTCAAACTTAATTAAAAAAAGTCATTTAAGGCTTTTCACAGTGAGATCTATGCGATATGGCCGAGAAATGTAATTTTGATGTTAACTCCCAAACCGCTGCGCAGAAGTCAACCAAACTTCACCCAATAGTGTATTTTATCACAATCTAATAGTTACATTTGGAAATTTAGTTCTAGGACATTTGATTTGAGCGCAATCTTCAAACTTAATTAAAAAAAAGTCATTTAAGCCTTTTCACAGTGAGATCTATGCGATATGGCCGAGAAATGTAATTTTGATGTTCACTCCCAAACCGCTGCGCAGAAGTCAACCAAACTTCACCCAATAGTGTATTTTATCACAATCTAGTAGTTACATGTGGAAATTTGGTTCTAGGACATTTGATTTGAGCGCAATCTTCAAACTTAGGTCAAAAAAGCCATTCAAGCCTTTTCACAGTGAGATCTATGCGATATGGCCGAGAAATGTAATTTTGATGTTAACTCCCAAACCGCTGCGCAGAAGTCAACCAAACTTCACCCAATAGTGTATTGTATCACAATCTAGTAGTTACATTTGGAAATTTAGTTTTAGGACATTTGGTTTGAGCGCAATCTTCAAACTTAATTAAAAAAAAGTCATTTAAGCCTTTTCACAGTGAGATCTATGCGATATGGCCGAGAAATGTAATTTTGATGTTAACTCCCAAACCGCTGCGCAGAAGTCAACCAAACTTCACCCATTAGTGTATTGTATCACAATCTAGTAGTTACATGTGGAAATTTGGTTCTAGGACATTTGATTTGAGCGCAATCCTCAAACTTAGGTCAAAAAAGCCATTTAAGCCTTTTCACAGTGAGATCTATGCGATATGGCCGAGAAATGTAATTTTGATGTTAACTCCCAAACCGCTGCGCAGAAGTCAACCAAACTTCACCCATTAGTGTATTGTATCACAATCTAGTAGTTACATGTGGAAATTTGGTTCTAGGACATTTGATTTGAGCGCAATCCTCAAATTTAGGTCAAAAAAGCCATTTAAGCCTTTTCACAGTGAGATCTATGCGATATGGCCGAGAAATGTAATTTTGATGTTAACTCCCAAACCGCTGCGCAGAAGTAAACCAAACTTCACCCATTAGTGTATTGTATCACAATCTAGTAGTTACATGTGGAAATTTGATTCTAGGACATTTGATTTGAGCGCAATCCTCAAACTTAGGTCAAAAAAGCCATTTAAGCCTTTTCACAGTGAGATCTATGCGATATGGCCGAGAAATGTAATTTTGATGTTAACTCCCAAACCGCTGCGCAGAAGTCAACCAAACTTCACCCAATAGTGTATTGTATCACATTCTAGTAGTTACATGTGGAAATTTGGTTCTAGGACATTTGATTTGAGCGCAATCCTCAAACTTAGGTCAAAAAAGCCATTTAAGCCTTTTCACAGTGAGATCTATGCGATATGGCCGAGAAATGTAATTTTGATGTTAACTCCCAAACCGCTGCGCAGAAGTAAACCAAACTTCACCCAATAGTGTATTGTATCACAATCTAGTAGTTACATGTGGAAATTTGGTTCTAGGACATTTGATTTGAGCGCAATCCTCAAACTTAGGTCAAAAAAGCCATTTAAGCCTTTTCACAGTGAGATCTATGCGATATGGCCGAGAAATGTAATTTTGATGTTAACTCCCAAACCGCTGCGCAGAAGTCAACCAAACTTCACCCAATAGTGTATTGTATCACAATCTAGTAGTTACATTTGAAAATTTTGTTCTAGGACATTTTGTTTGAACGCAATCATCAAACTTAATTAAAAAAGTCATTTAAGCCTTTTCACAGTGAGATCTATGCGATATGGCCGAGAAATGTAATTTTGATGTTAACTCCCAAACCGCTGCGCAGAAGTCAACCAAACTTCACCCAATAGTGTATTGTATCACAATCTAGTAGTTAAATTTGGAAATTTAGTTCTAGGACATTTGGTTTGAGCGCAATCTTCATACTTAATTAAAAAAAGTCATTTAAGCGTTTTCACAGTGAGATCTATGCGATATGGCCGAGAAATGTAATTTTGATGTTAACTCCCAAACCGCTGCGCAGAAGTCAACCAAACTTCACCCAATAGTGTATTTTATCACAATCTAGTAGTTACATTTGGAAATTTAGTTCTAGGACATTTGATTTGAGCGCAATCTTCAAACTTAATTAAAAAAAGTAATTTAAGCGTTTTCACAGTGAGATCTATGCGATATGGCCGAGAAATGTAATTTTGATGTTCACTCCCAAACCGCTGCGCAGAAGTCAACCAAACTTCACCCAATAGTGTATTTTATGACAATCTAGTAGTTACATTTGGAAATTTAGTTCTAGGACATTTGATTTGAGCGCAATCCTCAAACTTAGGTCAAAAAAGCCATTTAAGCCTTTTCACAGTGAGATCTATGCGATATGGCCGAGAAATGTAATGTTGATGTTAACTCCCAAACCGCTGCGCAGAAGTCAACCAAACTTCACCCATTAGTGTATTGTATCACAATCTAGTAGTTACATGTGGAAATTTAGTTCTAGGACATTTGATTTGAGCGCAATCCTCAAACTTAGGTCAAAAAAGCCATTTAAGCCTTTTCACAGTGAGATCTATGCGATATGGCCGAGAAATGTAATTTTGATGTTAACTCCCAAACCGCTGCGCAGAAGTAAACCAAACTTCACCCATTAGTGTATTGTATCACAATCTAGTAGTTACATGTGGAAATTTGGTTCTAGGACATTTGATTTGAGCGCAATCCTCAAACTTAGGTCAAAAAAGCCATTTAAGCCTTTTCACAGTGAGATCTATGCGATATGGCCGAGAAATGTAATTTTGATGTTAACTCCCAAACCGCTGCGCAGAAGTCAACCAAACTTCACCCAATAGTGTATTGTATCACATTCTAGTAGTTACATGTGGAAATTTGGTTCTAGGACATTTGATTTGAGCGCAATCCTCAAACTTTGGTCAAAAAAGCCATTTAAGCCTTTTCACAGTGAGATCTATGCGATATGGCCGAGAAATGTAATTTTGATGTTAACTCCCAAACCGCTGCGCAGAAGTAAACCAAACTTCACCCATTAGTGTATTGTATCACAATCTAGTAGTTACATGTGGAAATTTGGTTCTAGGACATTTGATTTGAGCGCAATCCTCAAACTTAGGTCAAAAAAGCCATTTAAGCCTTTTCACAGTGAGATCTATGCGATATGGCCGAGAAATGTAATTTTGATGTTAACTCCCAAACCGCTGCGCAGAAGTAAACCAAACTTCACCCAATAGTGTATTGTATCAAAATCTAGTAGTTACATTTGAAAATTTTGTTCTAGGACATTTTGTTTGAGCGCAATCATCAAACTTAATTAAAAAAGTCATTTAAGCCTTTTCACAGTGAGATCTATGCGATATGGCCGAGAAATGTAATTTTGATGTTAACTCCCAAACCGCTGCGCAGAAGTAAACCAAACTTCACCCAATAGTGTATTGTATCAAAATCTAGTAGTTACATTTGAAAATTTTGTTCTAGGACATTTTGTTTGAGCGCAATCATCAAACTTAATTAAAAAAGTCATTTAAGCCTTTTCACAGTGAGATCTATGCGATATGGCCGAGAAATGTAATTTTGATGTTACCTCCCAAACCGCTGCGCAGAAGTCAACCAAACTTCACCCAAAAGTGTATTGTATCACAATCTAGTAGTTACATTTAAAAATTTTGTTCTAGGACATTTTGTTTGAGCGCAATCATCAAACTTAATTAAAAAAGTCATTTAAGCCTTTTCACAGTGAGATCTATGCGATATGGCCGAGAAATTTAATTTTGATGCTAACTCCCAAACCGCTGCGCAGAAGTCAACCAAACTTCACCCAATAGTGTATTTTATCACAATCTAGTAGTTACATGTGGAAATTTGGTTCTAGGACATTTGATTTGAGCGCAATCTTCAAACTTAGGTCAAAAAAGCCATTTAAGCCTTTTCACAGTGAGATCTATGCGATATGGCCGAGAAATGTAATTTTGATGTTAACTCCCAAACCGCTGCGCAGAAGTCAACCAAACTTCACCCAATAGTGTATTGTATCACAATCTAGTAGTTACATTTGGAAATTTGGTTCTAGGACATTTGATTTGAGCGCAATCCTCAAACTTAGGTCAAAAAAGCCATTTAAGCCTTTTCACAGTGAGATCTATGCGATATGGCCGAGAAATGTAATTTTGATGTTAACTCCCAAACCGCTGCGCAGAAGTCAACCAAACTTCACCCAATAGTGTATTTTATCACAATCTAGTAGTTACATTTGGAAATTTAGTTTTAGGACATTTGGTTTGAGCGCAATCTTCAAACTTAATTAAAAAAAGTCATTTAAGCGTTTTCACAGTGAGATCTATGCGATATGGCCGAGAAATGTAATTTTGATGTTCACTCCCAAACCGCTGCGCAGAAGTCAACCAAACTTCACCCAATAGTGTATTTTATGACAATCTAGTAGTTACATTTGGAAATTTAGTTCTAGGACATTTGATTTGAGCGCAATCTTCAAACAATTAAAAAAAGTCATTTAAGCGTTTTCACAGTGAGATCTATGCGATATGGCCGAGAAATGTAATTTTGATGTTCACTCCCAAACCGCTGCGCAGAAGTCAACCAAACTTCACCCAATAGTGTATTTTATCACAATCTAGTAGTTACATGTAGAAATTTGGTTCTAGGACATTTGATTTGAGCGCAATCCTCAAACTTAGGTCAAAAAAGCCATTTAAGCCTTTTCACAGTGAGATCTATGCGATATGGCCGAGAAATGTAATTTTGATGTTAACTCCCAAACCGCTGCGCAGAAGTCAACCAAACTTCACCCAATAGTGTATTGTATCACAATCTAGTAGTTACATTTGAAAATTTTGTTCTAGGACATTTTGTTTGAACGCAATCATCAAACTTAATTTAAAAAGTCATTTAAGCCTTTTCACAGTGAGATCTATGCGATATGGCCGAGAAATGTAATTTTGATGTTAACTCCCAAACCGCTGCGCAGAAGTCAACCAAACTTCACCCAATAGTGTATTGTATCACAATCTAGTATTTACATTTGGAAATTTAGTTCTAGGACATTTGATTTGAGCGCAATCTTCAAACTTAATTAAAAAAAGTCATTTTAGCCTTTTCACAGTGAGATCTATGCGATATGGCCGAGAAATGTAATTTTGATGTTAACTCCCAAACCGCTGCGCAGAAGTCAACCAAACTTCACCCAATAGTGTATTTTATCACAATCTAGTAGTTACATTTGGAAATTTAGTTTTAGGACATTTGGTTTGAGCGCAATCTTCAAACTTAATTAAAAAAAAGTCATTTAAGCCTTTTCACAGTGAGATCTATGCGATATGGCCGAGAAATGTAATTTTGATGTTCACTCCCAAACCGCTGCGCAGAAGTCAACCAAACTTCACCCATTAGTGTATTGTATCACAATCTAGTAGTTACATGTGGAAATTTGGTTCTAGGACATTTGATTTGAGCGCAATCCTCAAACTTAGGTCAAAAAAGCCATTTAAGCCTTTTCACAGTGAGATCTATGCGATATGGCCGAGAAATGTAATTTTGATGTTAACTCCCAAACCGCTGCGCAGAAGTCAACCAAACTTCACCCATTAGTGTATTGTATCACAATCTAGTAGTTACATGTGGAAATTTGGTTCTAGGACATTTGATTTGAGCGCAATCCTCAAACTTAGGTCAAAAAAGCCATTTAAGCCTTTTCACAGTGAGATCTATGCGATATGGCCGAGAAATGTAATTTTGATGTTAACTCCCAAACCGCTGCGCAGAAGTAAACCAAACTTCACCCATTAGTGTATTGTATCACAATCTAGTAGTTACATGTGGAAATTTGGTTCTAGGACATTTGATTTGAGCGCAATCCTCAAACTTAGGTCAAAAAAGCCATTTAAGCCTTTTCACAGTGAGATCTATGCGATATGGCCGAGAAATGTAATTTTGATGTTAACTCCCAAACCGCTGCGCAGAAGTCAACCAAACTTCACCCAATAGTGTATTGTATCACATTCTAGTAGTTACATGTGGAAATTTGGTTCTAGGACATTTGATTTGAGCGCAATCCTCAAACTTAGGTCAAAAAAGCCATTTAAGCCTTTTCACAGTTAGATCTATGCGATATGGCCGAGAAATGTAATTTTGATGTTAACTCCCAAACCGCTGCGCAGAAGTAAACCAAACTTCACCCAATAGTGTATTGTATCACAATCTAGTAGTTACATGTGGAAATTTGGTTCTAGGACATTTGATTTGAGCGCAATCCTCAAACTTAGGTCAAAAAAGCCATTTAAGCCTTTTCACAGTGAGATCTATGCGATATGGCCGAGAAATGTAATTTTGATGTTAACTCCCAAACCGCTGCGCAGAAGTCAACCAAACTTCACCCAATAGTGTATTGTATCACAATCTAGTAGTTACATTTGAAAATTTTGTTCTAGGACATTTTGTTTGAACGCAATCATCAAACTTAATTAAAAAAGTCATTTAAGCCTTTTCACAGTGAGATCTATGCGATATGGCCGAGAAATGTAATTTTGATGTTAACTCCCAAACCGCTGCGCAGAAGTCAACCAAACTTCACCCAATAGTGTATTGTATCACAATCTAGTAGTTACATTTGGAAATTTAGTTCTAGGACATTTGGTTTGAGCGCAATCTTCATACTTAATTAAAAAAAGTCATTTAAGCGTTTTCACAGTGAGATCTATGCGATATGGCCGAGAAATGTAATTTTGATGTTAACTCCCAAACCGCTGCGCAGAAGTCAACCAAACTTCACCCAATAGTGTATTTTATCACAATCTAGTAGTTACATTTGGAAATTTAGTTCTAGGACATTTGATTTGAGCGCAATCTTCAAACTTAATTAAAAAAAGTCATTTAAGCGTTTTCACAGTGAGATCTATGCGATATGGCCGAGAAATGTAATTTTGATGTTCACTCCCAAACCGCTGCGCAGAAGTCAACCAAACTTCACCCAATAGTGTATTTTATGACAATCTAGTAGTTACATTTGGAAATTTAGTTCTAGGACATTTGATTTGAGCGCAATCTTCAAACAATTAAAAAAAGTCATTTAAGCGTTTTCACAGTGAGATCTATGCGATATGGCCGAGAAATGTAATTTTGATGTTCACTCCCAAACCGCTGCGCAGAAGTCAACCAAACTTCACCCATTAGTGTATTTTATCACAATCTAGTAGTTACATGTAGAAATTTGGTTCTAGGACATTTGATTTGAGCGCAATCCTCAAACTTAGGTCAAAAAAGCCATTTAAGCCTTTTCACAGTGAGATCTATGCGATATGGCCGAGAAATGTAATTTTGATGTTAACTCCCAAACCGCTGCGCAGAAGTCAACCAAACTTCACCCAATAGTGTATTTTATCACAATCTAGTAGTTACATTTTGAAATTTAGTTCTAGGACATTTGGTTTGAGCGCAATCCTCAAACTTAGGTCAAAAAAGCCATTTAAGCCTTTTCACAGTGAGATCTATGCGATATGGCCGAGAAATGTAATTTTGATGTTAACTCCCAAACCGCTGCGCAGAAGTCAACCAAACTTCACCCAATAGTGTATTTTATCACAATCTAGTAGTTACATTTGGAAATTTAGTTTTAGGACATTTGGTTTGAGCGCAATCTTCAAACTTAAATAAAAAAAGTCATTTAAGCCTTTTCACAGTGAGATCTATGCGATATGGCCGAGAAATGTAATTTTGATGTTCACTCCCAAACCGCTGCGCAGAAGTCAACCAAACTTCACCCATTAGTGTATTGTATCACAATCTAGTAGTTACATGTGGAAATTTGGTTCTAGGACATTTGATTTGAGCGCAATCCTCAAACTTAGGTCAAAAAAGCCATTTAAGCCTTTTCACAGTGAGATCTATGCGATATGGCCGAGAAATGTAATTTTGATGTTAACTCCCAAACCGCTGCGCAGAAGTCAACCAAACTTCACCCATTAGTGTATTGTATCACAATCTAGTAGTTACATGTGGAAATTTAGTTCTAGGACATTTGATTTGAGCGCAATCCTCAAACTTAGGTCAAAAAAGCCATTTAAGCCTTTTCACAGTGAGATCTATGCGATATGGCCGAGAAATGTAATTTTGATGTTAACTCCCAAACCGCTGCGCAGAAGTAAACCAAACTTCACTTATTAGTGTATTGTATCACAATCTAGTAGTTACATGTGGAAATTTGGTTCTAGGACATTTGATTTGAGCGCAATCCTCAAACTTAGGTCAAAAAAGCCATTTAAGCCTTTTCAGAGTGAGATCTATGCGATATGGCCGAGAAATGTAATTTTGATGTTAACTCCCAAACCGCTGCGCAGAAGTCAACCAAACTTCACCCAATAGTGTATTGTATCACATTCTAGTAGTTACATGTGGAAATTTGGTTCTAGGACATTTGATTTGAGCGCAATCCTCAAACTTTGGTCAAAAAAGCCATTTAAGCCTTTTCACAGTGAGATCTATGCGATATGGCCGAGAAATGTAATTTTGATGTTAACTCCCAAACCGCTGCGCAGAAGTAAACCAAACTTCACCCATTAGTGTATTGTATCACAATCTAGTAGTTACATGTGGAAATTTGGTTCTAGGACATTTGATTTGAGCGCAATCCTCAAACTTAGGTCAAAAAAGCCATTTAAGCCTTTTCACAGTGAGATCTATGCGATATGGCCGAGAAATGTAATTTTGATGTTAACTCCCAAACCGCTGCGCAGAAGTAAACCAAACTTCACCCAATAGTGTATTGTATCAAAATCTAGTAGTTACATTTGAAAATTTTGTTCTAGGACATTTTGTTTGAGCGCAATCATCAAACTTAATTAAAAAAGTCATTTAAGCCTTTTCACAGTGAGATCTATGCGATATGGCCGAGAAATGTAATTTTGATGTTAACTCCCAAACCGCTGCGCAGAAGTAAACCAAACTTCACCCAATAGTGTATTGTATCAAAATCTAGTAGTTACATTTGAAAATTTTGTTCTAGGACATTTTGTTTGAGCGCAATCATCAAACTTAATTAAAAAAGTCATTTAAGCCTTTTCACAGTGAGATCTATGCGATATGGCCGAGAAATGTAATTTTGATGTTACCTCCCAAACCGCTGCGCAGAAGTCAACCAAACTTCACCCAATAGTGTATTGTATCACAATCTAGTAGTTACATTTGAAAATTTTGTTCTAGGACATTTTGTTTGAACGCAATCATCAAACTTAATTAAAAAAGTCATTTAAGCCTTTTCACAGTGAGATCTATGCGATATGGCCGAGAAATGTAATTTTGATGTTAACTCCCAAACCGCTGCGCAAAAGTCAACCAAACTTCACCCAAAAGTGTATTGTATCACAATCTAGTAGTTACATTTAAAAATTTTGTTCTAGGACATTTTGTTTGAGCGCAATCATCAAACTTAATTAAAAAAGTCATTTAAGCCTTTTCACAGTGAGATCTATGCGATATGGCCGAGAAATTTAATTTTGATGCTAACTCCCAAACCGCTGCGCAGAAGTCAACCAAACTTCACCCAATAGTGTATTTTATCACAATCTAGTAGTTACATGTGGAAATTTGGTTCTAGGACATTTGATTTGAGCGCAATCTTCAAACTTAGGTCAAAAAAGCCATTTAAGCCTTTTCACAGTGAGATCTATGCGATATGGCCGAGAAATGTAATTTTGATGTTAACTCCCAAACCGCTGCGCAGAAGTCAACCAAACTTCACCCAATAGTGTATTGTATCACAATCTAGTAGTTACATTTGGAAATTTGGTTCTAGGACATTTGATTTGAGCGCAATCCTCAAACTTAGGTCAAAAAAGCCATTTAAGCCTTTTCACAGTGAGATCTATGCGATATGGCCGAGAAATGTAATTTTGATGTTAACTCCCAAACCGCTGCGCAGAAGTCAACCAAACTTCACCCAATAGTGTATTTTATCACAATCTAGTAGTTACATTTGGAAATTTAGTTTTAGGACATTTGGTTTGAGCGCAATCTTCAAACTTAATTAAAAAAAAGTCATTTAAGCCTTTTCACAGTGAGATCTATGCGATATGGCCGAGAAATGTAATTTTGATGTTCACTCCCAAACCGCTGCGCAGAAGTCAACCAAACTTCACCCATTAGTGTATTGTATCACAATCTAGTAGTTACATGTGGAAATTTGGTTCTAGGACATTTGATTTGAGCGCAATCCTCAAACTTAGGTCAAAAAAGCCATTTAAGCCTTTTCACAGTGAGATCTATGCGATATGGCCGAGAAATGTAATTTTGATGTTAACTCCCAAACCGCTGCGCAGAAGTAAACCAAACTTCACCCATTAGTGTATTGTATCACAATCTAGTAGTTACATGTGGAAATTTGGTTCTAGGACATTTGATTTGAGCGCAATCCTCAAACTTAGGTCAAAAAAGCCATTTAAGCCTTTTCACAGTGAGATCTATGCGATATGGCCTAGAAATGTAATTTTGATGTTAACTCCCAAACCGCTGCGCAGAAGTAAACCAAACTTCACCCATTAGTGTATTGTATCACAATCTAGTAGTTACATATGGAAATTTGGTTCTAGGACATTTGATTTGAGCGCAATCCTCAAACTTAGGTCAAAAAAGCCATTTAAGCCTTTTCACAGTGAGATCTATGCGATATGGCCGAGAAATGTAATTTTGATGTTAACTCCCAAACCGCTGCGCAGAAGTAAACCAAACTTCACCCATTAGTGTATTGTATCACAATCTAGTAGTTACATGTGGAAATTTGGTTCTAGGACATTTGATTTGAGCGCAATCCTCAAACTTAGGTCAAAAAAGCCATTTAAGCCTTTTCACAGTGAGATCTATGCGATATGGCCGAGAAATGTAATTTTGATGTTAACTCCCAAACCGCTGCGCAGAAGTAAACCAAACTTCACCCAATAGTGTATTGTATCACAATCTAGTAGTTACATGTAGAAATTTGGTTCTAGGACATTTGATTTGAGCGCAATCCTCAAACTTAGGTCAAAAAAGCCATTTAAGCCTTTTCACAGTGAGATCTATGCGATATGGCCGAGAAATGTAATTTTGATGTTAACTCCCAAACCGCTGCGCAGAAGTCAACCAAACTTCACCCAATAGTGTATTGTATCACAATCTAGTAGTTACATTTGAAAATTTTGTTCTAGGACATTTTGTTTGAACGCAATCATCAAACTTAATTAAAAAAGTCATTTAAGCCTTTTCACAGTGAGATCTATGCGATATGGCCGAGAAATGTAAATTTCATGTTAACTCCCAAACCGCTGCGCAGAAGTCAACCAAACTTCACCCAATAGTGTATTGTATCACAATCTAGTAGTTACATTTGGAAATTTAGTTCTAGGACATTTGGTTTGAGCGCAATCTTCATACTTAATTAAAAAAAGTCATTTAAGCGTTTTCACAGTGAGATCTATGCGATATGGCCGAGAAATGTAATTTTGATGTTAACTCTCAAACCGCTGCGCAGAAGTCAACCAAACTTCACCCAATAGTGTATTTTATCACAATCTAGTAGTTACATTTGGAAATTTAGTTGTAGGACATTTGATTTGAGCGCAATCTTCAAACTTAATTAAAAAAAGTCATTTAAGCCTTTTCACAGTGAGATCTATGCGATATGGCCGAGAAATGTAAATTTCATGTTAACTCCCAAACCGCTGCGCAGAAGTCAACCAAACTTCACCCAATAGTGTATTGTATCACATTCTAGTAGTTACATTTAAAAATTTCGTTCTAGGACATTTGGTTTGACCGCAATTATTAAACTTAATTAAAAAAGTCATTTAAGCCTTTTCACAGTGAGATCTATGCGATATGGCCGAGAAATGTAATTTTGATGTTAACTCCCAATCCGCTGCGCAGAAGTCAACCAAACTTCACCCATTAGTGTATTGTATCACAATCTAGTAGTTACATGTGGAAATTTGGTTCTAGGACATTTGATTTGAGCGCAATCCTCAAACTTAGGTCAAAAAAGCCATTTAAGCCTTTTCACAGTGAGATCTATGCGATATGGCCGAGAAATGTAATTTTGATGTTAACTCCCAAACCGCTGCGCAGAAGTCAACCAAACTTCACCCAATAGTGTATTGTATCACAATCTAGTAGTTACATTTGAAAATTTTGTTCTAGGACATTTTGTTTGAACGCAATCATCAAACTTAATTTAAAAAGTCATTTAAGCCTTTTCACAGTGAGATCTATGCGATATGGCCGAGAAATGTAAATTTCATGTTAACTCCCAAACCGCTGCGCAGAAGTCAACCAAACTTCACCCAATAGTGTATTGTATCACAATCTAGTAGTTACATTTGGAAATTTAGTTCTAGGACATTTGGTTTGAGCGCAATCTTCATACTTAATTAAAAAAAGTCATTTAAGCGTTTTCACAGTGAGATCTATGCGATATGGCCGAGAAATGTAATTTTGATGTTAACTCTCAAACCGCTGCGCAGAAGTCAACCAAACTTCACCCAATAGTGTATTTTATCACAATCTAGTAGTTACATTTGGAAATTTAGTTGTAGGACATTTGATTTGAGCGCAATCTTCAAACTTAATTAAAAAAAGTCATTTAAGCCTTTTCACAGTGAGATCTATGCGATATGGCCGAGAAATGTAAATTTCATGTTAACTCCCAAACCGCTGCGCAGAAGTCAACCAAACTTCACCCAATAGTGTATTGTATCACATTCTAGTAGTTACATTTAAAAATTTCGTTCTAGGACATTTGGTTTGACCGCAATTATTAAACTTAATTAAAAAAGTCATTTAAGCCTTTTCACAGTGAGATCTATGCGATATGGCCGAGAAATGTAATTTTGATGTTAACTCCCAATCCGCTGCGCAGAAGTCAACCAAACTTAACCCATTAGTGTATTGTATCACAATCTAGTAGTTACATGTGGAAATTTGGTTCTAGGACATTTGATTTGAGCGCAATCCTCAAACTTAGGTCAAAAAAGCCATTTAAGCCTTTTCAGAGTGAGATCTATGCGATATGGCCGAGAAATGTAATTTTGATGTTAACTCCCAAACCGCTGCGCAGAAGTCAACCAAACTTCACCCAATAGTGTATTGTATCACATTCTAGTAGTTACATGTGGAAATTTGGTTCTAGGACATTTGATTTGAGCGCAATCCTCAAACTTTGGTCAAAAAAGCCATTTAAGCCTTTTCACAGTGAGATCTATGCGATATGGCCGAGAAATGTAATTTTGATGTTCACTCCCAAACCGCTGCGCAGAAGTCAACCAAACTTCACCCATTAGTGTATTGTATCACAATCTAGTAGTTACATGTGGAAATTTGGTTCTAGGACATTTGATTTGAGCGCAATCCTCAAACTTAGGTCAAAAAAGCCATTTAAGCCTTTTCACAGTGAGATCTATGCGATATGGCCGAGAAATGTAATTTTGATGTTAACTCCCAAACCGCTGCGCAGAAGTCAACCAAACTTCACCCATTAGTGTATTGTATCACAATCTAGTAGTTACATGTGGAAATTTGGTTCTAGGACATTTGATTTGAGCGCAATCCTCAAACTTAGGTCAAAAAAGCCATTTAAGCCTTTTCACAGTGAGATCTATGCGATATGGCCGAGAAATGTAATTTTGATGTTAACTCCCAAACCGCTGCGCAGAAGTCAACCAAACTTCACCCATTAGTGTATTGCATCACAATCTAGTAGTTACATGTGGAAATTTGGTTCTAGGACATTTGATTTTAGCGCAATCCTCAAACTTAGGTCAAAAAAGCCATTTAAGCCTTTTCACAGTGAGA
Source organism: Corythoichthys intestinalis (assembly GCF_030265065.1). NCBI lineage: Eukaryota > Metazoa > Chordata > Actinopteri > Syngnathiformes > Syngnathidae > Corythoichthys > Corythoichthys intestinalis. Next base: position 4,402,332 of record NC_080404.1, read on the forward strand.
TCTATGCGATATGGCCGAGAAATGTAATTTTGATGTTAACTCCCAAACCGCTGCGCAGAAGTAAACCAAACTTCACCCATTAGTGTATTGTATCACAATCTAGTAGTTACATGTGGAAATTTGGTTCTAGGACATTTGATTTGAGCGCAATCCTCAAACTTAGGTCAAAAAAGCCATTTAAGCCTTTTCACAGTGAGATCTATGCGATATGGCCGAGAAATGTAATTTTGATGTTAACTCCCAAACCGCTGCGCAGAAGTAAACCAAACTTCACCCAATAGTGTATTGTATCACAATCTAGTAGTTACATGTAGAAATTTGGTTCTAGGACATTTGATTTGAGCGCAATCCTCAAACTTAGGTCAAAAAAGCCATTTAAGCCTTTTCACAGTGAGATCTATGCGATATGGCCGAGAAATGTAATTTTGATGTTAACTCCCAAACCGCTGCGCAGAAGTCAACCAAACTTCACCCAATAGTGTATTGTATCACAATCTAGTAGTTACATTTGAAAATTTTGTTCTAGGACATTTTGTTTGAACGCAATCATCAAACTTAATTAAAAAAGTCATTTAAGCCTTTTCACAGTGAGATCTATGCGATATGGCCGAGAAATGTAAATTTCATGTTAACTCCCAAACCGCTGCGCAGAAGTCAACCAAACTTCACCCAATAGTGTATTGTATCACAATCTAGTAGTTACATTTGGAAATTTAGTTCTAGGACATTTGGTTTGAGCGCAATCTTCATACTTAATTAAAAAAAGTCATTTAAGCATTTTCACAGGGAGATCTATGCGATATGGCCGAGAAATGTAATTTTGATGTTAACTCTCAAACCGCTGCGCAGAAGTCAACCAAACTTCACCCAATAGTGTATTTTATCACAATCTAGTAGTTACATTTGGAAATTTAGTTCTAGGACATTTGATTTGAGCGCAATCTTCAAACTTAATTAAAAAAAGTCATTTAAGCCTTTTCACAGTGAGATCAATGCGATATGGCCGAGAAATGTAAATTTCATGTTAACTCCCAAACCGCTGCGCAGAAGTCAACCAAACTTCACCCAATAGTGTATTGTATCACATTCTAGTAGTTACATTTAAAAATTTCGTTCTAGGACATTTGGTTTGACCGCAATCATTAAACTTAATTAAAAAAGTCATTTAAGCCTTTTCACAGTGAGATCTATGCGATATGGCCGAGAAATGTAATTTTGATGTTAACTCCCAATCCGCTGCGCAGAAGTCAACCAAACTTCACCCATTAGTGTATTGTATCACAATCTAGTAGTTACATGTGGAAATTTGGTTCTAGGACATTTGATTTGAGCGCAATCCTCAAACTTAGGTCAAAAAAGCCATTTAAGCCTTTTCACAGTGAGATCTATGCGATATGGCCGAGAAATGTAATTTTGATGTTAACTCCCAAACCGCTGCGCAGAAGTCAACCAAACTTCACCCAATAGTGTATTGTATCACAATCTAGTAGTTACATTTGAAAATTTTGTTCTAGGACATTTTGTTTGAACGCAATCATCAAACTTAATTTAAAAAGTCATTTAAGCCTTTTCATAGTGAGATCTATGCGATATGGCCGAGAAATGTAATTTTGATGTTAACTCCCAAACCGCTGCGCAGAAGTCAACCAAACTTCACCCAATAGTGTATTTTATCACAATCTAGTAGTTACATTTGGAAATTTAGTTCTAGGACATTTGATTTGAGGGCAATCTTCAAACTTAATTAAAAAAAGTCATTTTAGCGTTTTCACAGTGAGATCTATGCGATATGGCCGAGAAATGTAATTTTGATGTTAACTCCCAAACCGCTGCGCAGAAGTCAACCAAACTTCACCCAATAGTGTATTTTATCACAATCTAGTAGTTACATTTGGAAATTTAGTTCTAGGACATTTGATTTGAGCGCAATCCTCAAACTTAGGTCAAAAAAGCCATTTAAGCCTTTTCACAGTGAGATCTATGCGATATGGCCGAGAAATGTAATTTTGATGTTAACTCCCAAACCGCTGCGCAGAAGTAAACCAAACTTCACCCAATAGTGTATTGTATCACAATCTAGTAGTTACATCTGAAAATTTTGTTCTAGGACATTTTGTTTGAGCGCAATCATCAAACTTAATTAAAAAAGTCATTTAAGCCTTTTCACAGTGAGATCTATGCGATATGGCCGAGAAATGTAATTTTGATGTTAACTCCCAAACCGCTGCGCAGAAGTCAACCAAACTTCACCCAATAGTGTATTGTATCACAATCTAGTAGTTACATTTGAAAATTTTGTTCTAGGACATTTTGTTTGAACGCAATCTTCAAACTTAATTAAAAAAGTCATTTAAGCCTTTTCACAGTGAGATCTATGCGATATGGCCGAGAAATGTAATTTTGATGTTAACTCCCAAACCGCTGCGCAGAAGTCAACCAAACTTCACCCAATAGTGTATTTTATCACAATCTAATAGTTACATTTGGAAATTTAGTTCTAGGACATTTGATTTGAGCGCAATCCTCAAACTTAGGTCAAAAAAGCCATTTAAGCCTTTTCACAGTGAGATCTATGCGATATGGCCGAGAAATGTAATTTTGATGTTAACTCCCAAACCGCTGCGCAGAAGTAAACCAAACTTCACCCAATAGTGTATTGTATCACAATCTAGTAGTTACATCTGAAAATTTGGTTCTAGGACATTTTGTTTGAGCGCAATCATCAAACTTAATTAAAAAAGTCATTTAAGCCTTTTCACAGTGAGATCTATGCGATATGGCCGAGAAATGTAATTTTGATGTTAACTCCCAAACCGCTGCGCAGAAGTCAACCAAACTTCACCCAATAGTGTATTGTATCACAATCTAGTAGTTACATTTGAAAATTTTGTTCTAGGACATTTTGTTTGAACGCAATCTTCAAACTTAATTAAAAAAGTCATTTAAGCCTTTTCACAGTGAGATCTATGCGATATGGCCGAGAAATGTAATTTTGATGTTAACTCCCAAACCGCTGCGCAGAAGTCAACCAAACTTCACCCAATAGTGTATTGTATCACAATCTAGTAGTTACATTTGGAAATTTAGTTCTAGGACATTTGGTTTGAGCGCAATCTTCAAACTTAATTAAAAAAAGTCATTTAAGCCTTTTCACAGTGAGATCTATGCGATATGGCCGAGAAATGTAATTTAATGTTAACTCCCAAACCGCTGCGCAGAAGTCAACCAAACTTCACCCAATAGTGTATTTTATCACAATCTAGTAGTTACATTTGGAAATTTAGTTCTAGGACATTTGGTTTGAGCGCAATCTTCAAACTTAATTAAAAAAAGTCATTTAAGGCTTTTCACAGTGAGATCTATGCGATATGGCCGAGAAATGTAATTTTGATGTTAACTCCCAAACCGCTGCGCAGAAGTCAACCAAACTTCACCCAATAGTGTATTTTATCACAATCTAATAGTTACATTTGGAAATTTAGTTCTAGGACATTTGATTTGAGCGCAATCTTCAAACTTAATTAAAAAAAAGTCATTTAAGCCTTTTCACAGTGAGATCTATGCGATATGGCCGAGAAATGTAATTTTGATGTTCACTCCCAAACCGCTGCGCAGAAGTCAACCAAACTTCACCCAATAGTGTATTTTATCACAATCTAGTAGTTACATGTGGAAATTTGGTTCTAGGACATTTGATTTGAGCGCAATCTTTAAACTTAGGTCAAAAAAGCCATTTAAGCCTTTTCACAGTGAGATCTATGCGATATGGCCGAGAAATGTAATTTAATGTTAACTCCCAAACCGCTGCGCAGAAGTCAACCAAACTTCACCCAATAGTGTATTGTATCACAATCTAGTAGTTACATTTGGAAATTTGGTTCTAGGACATTTGATTTGAGCGCATTCCTCAAACTTAGGTCAAAAAAGCCATTTAAGCCTTTTCACAGTGAGATCTATGCGATATGGCCGAGAAATGTAATTTTGATGTTAACTCCCAAACCGCTGCGCAGAAGTCAACCAAACTTCACCCAATAGTGTATTTTATCACAATCTAGTAGTTACATTTGGAAATTTAGTTTTAGGACATTTGGTTTGAGCGCAATCTTCAAACTTAATTAAAAAAAAGTCATTTAAGCCTTTTCACAGTGAGATCTATGCGATATGGCCGAGAAATGTAATTTTGATGTTCACTCCCAAACCGCTGCGCAGAAGTCAACCAAACTTCACCCATTAGTGTATTGTATCACAATCTAGTAGTTACATGTGGAAATTTGGTTCTAGGACATTTGATTTGAGCGCAATCCTCAAACTTAGGTCAAAAAAGCCATTTAAGCCTTTTCACAGTGAGATCTATGCGATATGGCCGAGAAATGTAATTTTGATGTTAACTCCCAAACCGCTGCGCAGAAGTCAACCAAACTTCACCCATTAGTGTATTGTATCACAATCTAGTAGTTACATGTGGAAATTTGGTTCTAGGACATTTGATTTGAGCGCAATCCTCAAACTTAGGTCAAAAAAGCCATTTAAGCCTTTTCACAGTGAGATCTATGCGATATGGCCGAGAAATGTAATTTTGATGTTAACTCCCAAACCGCTGCGCAGAAGTAAACCAAACTTCACCCATTAGTGTATTGTATCACAATCTAGTAGTTACATGTGGAAATTTGGTTCTAGGACATTTGATTTGAGCGCAATCCTCAAACTTAGGTCAAAAAAGCCATTTAAGCCTTTTCACAGTGAGATCTATGCGATATGGCCGAGAAATGTAATTTTGATGTTAACTCCCAAACCGCTGCGCAGAAGTCAACCAAACTTCACCCAATAGTGTATTGTATCACATTCTAGTAGTTACATGTGGAAATTTGGTTCTAGGACATTTGATTTGAGCGCAATCCTCAAACTTAGGTCAAAAAAGCCATTTAAGCCTTTTCACAGTGAGATCTATGCGATATGGCCGAGAAATGTAATTTTGATGTTAACTCCCAAACCGCTGCGCAGAAGTAAACCAAACTTCACCCAATAGTGTATTGTATCACAATCTAGTAGTTACATGTGGAAATTTGGTTCTAGGACATTTGATTTGAGCGCAATCCTCAAACTTAGGTCAAAAAAGCCATTTAAGCCTTTTCACAGTGAGATCTATGCGATATGGCCGAGAAATGTAATTTTGATGTTAACTCCCAAACCGCTGCGCAGAAGTCAACCAAACTTCACCCAATAGTGTATTGTATCACAATCTAGTAGTTACATTTGAAAATTTTGTTCTAGGACATTTTGTTTGAACGCAATCATCAAACTTAATTAAAAAAGTCATTTAAGCCTTTTCACAGTGAGATCTATGCGATATGGCCGAGAAATGTAATTTTGATGTTAACTCCCAAACCGCTGCGCAGAAGTCAACCAAACTTCACCCAATAGTGTATTGTATCACAATCTAGTAGTTACATTTGGAAATTTAGTTGTAGGACATTTGGTTTGAGCGCAATCTTCATACTTAATTAAAAAAAGTCATTTAAGCGTTTTCACACTGAGATCTATGCGATATGGCCGAGAAATGTAATTTTGATGTTAACTCCCAAACCGCTGCGCAGAAGTCAACCAAACTTCACCCAATAGTGTATTTTATCACAATCTAGTAGTTACATTTGGAAATTTAGTTCTAGGACATTTGATTTGAGCGCAATCTTCAAACTTAATTAAAAAAAGTCATTTAAGCGTTTTCACAGTGAGATCTATGCGATATGGCCGAGAAATGTAATTTTGATGTTCACTCCCAAACCGCTGCGCAGAAGTCAACCAAACTTCACCCAATAGTGTATTTTATGACAATCTAGTAGTTACATTTGGAAATTTAGTTCTAGGACATTTGATTTGAGCGCAATCTTCAAACAATTAAAAAAAGTCATTTAAGCGTTTTCACAGTGAGATCTATGCGATATGGCCGAGAAATGTAATTTTGATGTTCACTCCCAAACCGCTGCGCAGAAGTCAACCAAACTTCACCCAATAGTGTATTTTATCACAATCTAGTAGTTACATGTAGAAATTTGGTTCTAGGAAATTTGATTTGAGCGCAATCCTCAAACTTAGGTCAAAAAAGCCATTTAAGCCTTTTCACAGTGAGATCTATGCGATATGGCCGAGAAATGTAATTTTGATGTTAACTCCCAAACCGCTGCGCAGAAGTCAACCAAACTTCACCCAATAGTGTATTTTATCACAATCTAGTAGTTACATTTGGAAATTTAGTTCTAGGACATTTGGTTTGAGCGCAATCCTCAAACTTAGGTCAAAAAAGCCATTTAAGCCTTTTCACAGTGAGATCTATGCGATATGGCCGAGAAATTTAATTTTGATGTTAACTCCCAAACCGCTGCGCAGAAGTCAACCAAACTTCACCCAATAGTGTATTTTATCACAATCTAGTAATTACATTTGGAAATTTAGTTTTAGGACATTTGGTTTGAGCGCAATCTTCAAACTTAATTAAAAAAAGTCATTTAAGCCTTTTCACAGTGAGATCTATGCGATATGGCCGAGAAATGTAATTTTGATGTTCACTCCCAAACCGCTGCGCAGAAGTAAACCAAACTTCACCCATTAGTGTATTGTATCACAATCTAGTAGTTACATGTGGAAATTTGGTTCTAGGACATTTGATTTGAGCGCAATCCTCAAACTTAGGTCAAAAAAGCCATTTAAGCCTTTTCACAGTGAGATCTATGCGATATGGCCGAGAAATGTAATTTTGATGTTAACTCCCAAACCGCTGCGCAGAAGTCAACCAAACTTCACCCATTAGTGTATTGTATCACAATCTAGTAGTTACATGTGGAAATTTAGTTCTAGGACATTTGATTTGAGCGCAATCCTCAAACTTAGGTCAAAAAAGCCATTTAAGCCTTTTCACAGTGAGATCTATGCGATATGGCCGAGAAATGTAATTTTGATGTTAACTCCCAAACCGCTGCGCAGAAGTAAACCAAACTTCACCCATTAGTGTATTGTATCACAATCTAGTAGTTACATGTGGAAATTTGGTTCTAGGACATTTGATTTGAGCGCAATCCTCAAACTTAGGTCAAAAAAGCCATTTAAGCCTTTTCACAGTGAGATCTATGCGATATGGCCGAGAAATGTAATTTTGATGTTAACTCCCAAACCGCTGCGCAGAAGTCAACCAAACTTCACCCATTAGTGTATTGTATCACAATCTAGTAGTTACATGTGGAAATTTAGTTCTAGGACATTTGATTTGAGCGCAATCCTCAAACTTAGGTCAAAAAAGCCATTTAAGCCTTTTCACAGTGAGATCTATGCGATATAGCCGAGAAATGTAATTTTGATGTTAACTCCCAAACCGCTGCGCAGAAGTAAACCAAACTTCACCCAATAGTGTATTGTATCACAATCTAGTAGTTACATGTGGAAATTTGGTTCTAGGACATTTGATTTGAGCGCAATCCTCAAACTTAGGTCAAAAAAGCCATTTAAGCCTTTTCACAGTGAGATCTATGCGATATGGCCGAGAAATGTAATTTTGATGTTAACTCCCAAACCGCTGCGCAGAAGTCAACCAAACTTCACCCAATAGTGTATTGTATCACATTCTAGTAGTTACATGTGGAAATTTGGTTCTAGGACATTTGATTTGAGCCTTTTCACAGTGAGATCTATGCGATATGGCCGAGAAATGTAATTTTGATGTTCACTCCCAAACCGCTGCGCAGAAGTCAACCAAACTTCACCCAATAGTGTATTTTATCACAATCTAGTAGTTACATGTGGAAATTTGGTTCTAGGACATTTGATTTGAGCGCAATCCTCAAACTTAGGTCAAAAAAGCCATTTAAGCCTTTTCACAGTGAGATCTATGCGATATGGCCGAGAAATGTAATTTTGATGTTAACTCCCAAACCGCTGCGCAGAAGTCAACCAAACTTCACCCAAAAGTGTATTGTATCACAATCTAGTAGTTACATTTAAAAATTTTGTTCTAGGACATTTTGTTTGAGCGCAATCATCAAACTTAATTAAAAAAGTCATTTAAGCCTTTTCACAGTGAGATCTATGCGATATGGCCGAGAAATTTAATTTTGATGTTAACTCCCAAACCGCTGCGCAGAAGTCAACCAAACTTCACCCAATAGTGTATTGTATCACAATCTAGTAGTTACATTTGAAAATTTTGTTCTAGGACATTTTGTTTGAGCGCAATCATCAAACTTTATTAAAAAAGTCATTTAAGCCTTTTCACAGTGAGATCAATGCGATATGGCCGAGAAATGTAAATTTCATGTTAACTCCCAAACCGCTGCGCAGAAGTCAACCAAACTTCACCCAATAGTGTATTGTATCACATTCTAGTAGTTACATTTAAAAATTTCGTTCTAGGACATTTGGTTTGAGCGCAATCATTAAACTTAATTAAAAAAGTCATTTAAGCCTTTTCACAGTGAGATCTATGCGATATGGCCGAGAAATGTAATTTTGATGTTAACTCCCAAACCGCTGCGCAGAAGTCAACCAAACTTCACCCATTAGTGTATTGTATCACAATCTAGTAGTTACATGTGCAAATTTTGTTCTAGGACATTTGATTTGAGCGCAATCCTCAAACTTAGGTCAAAAAAGCCATTTAAGCCTTTTCACAGTGAGATCTATGCGATATGGCCGAGAAATGTAATTTTGATGTTAACTCCCAAACCGCTGCGCAGAAGTAAACCAAACTTCACCCAATAGTGTATTTTATCACAATCTAGTAGTTACATGTGGAAATTTGGTTCTAGGACATTTGATTTGAGCGCAATCCTCAAACTTAGGTCAAAAAAGCCATTTAAGCCTTTTCACAGTGAGATCTATGCGATATGGCCGAGAAATGTAATTTTGATGTTAACTCCCAAACCGCTGCGCAGAAGTAAACCAAACTTCACCCAATAGTGTATCACAATCTAGTAGTTACATTTGAAAATTTTGTTCTAGGACATTTTGTTTGAGCGCAATCATCAAACTTAATTAAAAAAGTCATTTAAGCCTTTTCACAGTGAGATCTATGCGATATGGCCGAGAAATGTAATTTTGATGTTAACTCCCAAACCGCTGCGCAGAAGTCAACCAAACTTCACCCAATAGTGTATTTTATCACAATCTAGTAGTTACATTTGGAAATTTAGTTCTAGGACATTTGGTTTGAGCGCAATCTTCAAACTTAATTAAAAAAAGTCATTTAAGCCTTTTCACAGTGAGATCTATGCGATATGGCCGAGAAATGTAATTTTGATGTTCACTCCCAAACCGCTGCGCAGAAGTCAACCAAACTTCACCCATTAGTGTATTGTATCACAATCTAGTAGTTACATGTTGAAATTTGGTTCTAGGACATTTGATTTGAGCGCAATCCTCAAACTTAGGTCAAAAAAGCCATTTAAGCCTTTTCACAGTGAGATCTATGCGATATGGCCGAGAAATGTAATTTTGATGTTAACTCCCAAACCGCTGCGCAGAAGTCAACCAAACTTCACCCATTAGTGTATTGTATCACAATCTAGTAGTTACATGTAGAAATTTGGTTCTAGGACATTTGATTTGAGCGCAATCCTCAAACGTAGGTCAAAAAAGCCATTTAAGCCTTTTCACAGTGAGATCTATGCGATATGGCTGAGAAAAGTAATTTTGATGTTAACTCCCAAACCGCTGCGCAGAAGTAAACCAAACTTCACCCATTAGTGTATTGTATCACAATCTAGTAGTTACATGTGGAAATTTGGTTCTAGGACATTTGATTTGAGCGCAATCCTCAAACTTAGGTCAAAAAAGCCATTTAAGCCTTTTCACAGTGAGATCTATGCGATATGGCCGAGAAATGTAATTTTGATGTTAACTCCCAAACCGCTGCGCAGAAGTCAACCAAACTTCATCCAATAGTGTATTGTATCACATTCTAGTAGTTACATGTGGAAATTTGGTTCTAGGACATTTGATTTGAGCGCAATCCTCAAACTTAGGTCAAAAAAGCCATTTAAGCCTTTTCACAGTGAGATCTATGCGATATGGCCGAGAAATGTAATTTTGATGTTAACTCCCAAACCGCTGCGCAGAAGTCAACCAAACTTCACCCAATAGTGTATTGTATCACATTCTAGTAGTTACATTTGAAAATTTCGTTCTAGGACATTTGGTTTGAGCGCAATCATTAAACTTAGGTCAAAAAAGCCATTTAAGCCTTTTCACAGTGAGATCTATGCGATATGGCCGAGAAATGTAATTTTGATGTTAACTCCCAAACCGCTGCGCAGAAGTAAACCAAACTTCACCCATTAGTGTATTGTATCACAATCTAGTAGTTACATGTAGAAATTTGGTTCTAGGACATTTGATTTGAGCGTAATCCTCAATTTTAGGTCAAACAAGCCATTTAAGCCTTTTCACAGTGAGATCTATGCGATATGGCCGAGAAATGTAATTTTGATGTTAACTCCCAAACCGCTGCGCAGAAGTAAACCAAACTTCACCCAATAGTGTATCACAATCTAGTAGTTACATTTGAAAATTTTGTTCTAGGACATTTTGTTTGAGCGCAATCATCAAACTTAATTAAAAAAGTCATTTAAGCCTTTTCACAGTGAGATCTATGCGATATGGCCGAGAAATGTAATTTTGATGTTAACTCCCAAACCGCTGCGCAGAAGTCAACCAAACTTCACCCAATAGTGTATTTTATCACAATCTAGTAGTTACATTTGGAAATTTAGTTCTAGGACATTTGGTTTGAGCGCAATCTTCAAACTTAATTAAAAAAAGTCATTTAAGCCTTTTCACAGTGAGATCTATGCGATATGGCCGAGAAATGTAATTTTGATGTTCACTCCCAAACCGCTGCGCAGAAGTCAACCAAACTTCACCCATTAGTGTATTGTATCACAATCTAGTAGTTACATGTTGAAATTTGGTTCTAGGACATTTGATTTGAGCGCAATCCTCAAACTTAGGTCAAAAAAGCCATTTAAGCCTTTTCACAGTGAGATCTATGCGATATGGCCGAGAAATGTAATTTTGATGTTAACTCCCAAACCGCTGCGCAGAAGTCAACCAAACTTCACCCATTAGTGTATTGTATCACAATCTAGTAGTTACATGTAGAAATTTGGTTCTAGGACATTTGATTTGAGCGCAATCCTCAAACGTAGGTCAAAAAAGCCATTTAAGCCTTTTCACAGTGAGATCTATGCGATATGGCTGAGAAAAGTAATTTTGATGTTAACTCCCAAACCGCTGCGCAGAAGTAAACCAAACTTCACCCATTAGTGTATTGTATCACAATCTAGTAGTTACATGTGGAAATTTGGTTCTAGGACATTTGATTTGAGCGCAATCCTCAAACTTAGGTCAAAAAAGCCATTTAAGCCTTTTCACAGTGAGATCTATGCGATATGGCCGAGAAATGTAATTTTGATGTTAACTCCCAAACCGCTGCGCAGAAGTCAACCAAACTTCACCCAATAGTGTATTGTATCACATTCTAGTAGTTACATGTGGAAATTTGGTTCTAGGACATTTGATTTGAGCGCAATCCTCAAACTTAGGTCAAAAAAGCCATTTAAGCCTTTTCACAGTGAGATCTATGCGATATGGCCGAGAAATGTAATTTTGATGTTAACTCCCAAACCGCTGCGCAGAAGTCAACCAAACTTCACCCAATAGTGTATTGTATCACAATCTAGTAGTTACATTTGAAAATTTTGTTCTAGGACATTTTGTTTGAACGCAATCATCAAACTTAATTTAAAAAGTCATTTAAGCCTTTTCACAGTGAGATCTATGCGATATGGCCGAGAAATGTAATTTTGATGTTAACTCCCAAACCGCTGCGCAGAAGTCAACCAAACTTCACCAAATAGTGTATTGTATCACAATCTAGTAGTTACATTTGGAAATTTAGTTCTAGGACATTTGGTTTGAGCGCAATCTTCAAACTTAATTAAAAAAAAGTCATTTAAGCCTTTTCACAGTGAGATCTATGCGATATGGCCGAGAAATGTAATTTTGATGTTAACTCCCAAACCGCTGCGCAGAAGTCAACCAAACTTCACCCAATAGTGTATTTTATCACAATCTAGTAGTTACATTTGGAAATTTAGTTCTACGACATTTGGTTTGAGCGCAATCTTCAAACTTAATTAAAAAAAGTCATTTAAGGCTTTTCACAGTGAGATCTATGCGATATGGCCGAGAAATGTAATTTTGATGTTAACTCCCAAACCGCTGCGCAGAAGTCAACCAAACTTCACCCAATAGTGTATTTTATCACAATCTAGTAGTTACATGTGCAAATTTGGTTCTAGGACATTTGATTTGAGCGCAATCCTCAAACTTAGGTCAAAAAAGCCATTTAAGCCTTTTCACAGTGAGATCTATGCGATATGGCCGAGAAATGTAATTTTGATGTTAACTCCCAAACCGCTGCGCAGAAGTCAACCAAACTTCACCCATTAGTGTATTGTATCACAATCTAGTAGTTACATTTGGAAATTTGGTTCTAGGACATTTGATTTGAGCGCAATCCTCAAACTTAGGTCAAAAAAGCCATTTAAGCCTTTTCACAGTGAGATCTATGCGATATGGCTGAGAAAAGTAATTTTGATGTTAACTCCCAAACCGCTGCGCAGAAGTAAACCAAACTTCACCCATTAGTGTATTGTATCACAATCTAGTAGTTACATGTGGAAATTTGGTTCTAGGACATTTGATTTGAGCGCAATCCTCAAACTTAGGTCAAAAAAGCCATTTAAGCCTTTTCACAGTGAGATCTATGCGATATGGCCGAGAAATGTAATTTTGATGTTAACTCCCAAACCGCTGCGCAGAAGTCAACCAAACTTCACCCAATAGTGTATTGTATCACATTCTAGTAGTTACATGTGGAAATTTGGTTCTAGGACATTTGATTTGAGCGCAATCCTCAAACTTAGGTCAAAAAAGCCATTTAAGCCTTTTCACAGTGAGATCTATGCGATATGGCCGAGAAATGTAATTTTGATGTTAACTCCCAAACCGCTGCGCAGAAGTCAACCAAACTTCACCCAATAGTGTATTGTATCACAATCTAGTAGTTACATTTGAAAATTTTGTTCTAGGACATTTTGTTTGAACGCAATCATCAAACTTAATTTAAAAAGTCATTTAAGCCTTTTCACAGTGAGATCTATGCGATATGGCCGAGAAATGTAATTTTGATGTTAACTCCCAAACCGCTGCGCAGAAGTCAACCAAACTTCACCCAATAGTGTATTGTATCACAATCTAGTAGTTACATTTGAAAATTTTGTTCTAGGACATTTTGTTTGAACGCAATCATCAAACTTAATTTAAAAAGTCATTTAAGCCTTTTCACAGTGAGATCTATGCGATATGGCCGAGAAATGTAATTTTGATGTTAACTCCCAAACCGCTGCGCAGAAGTCAACCAAACTTCACCAAATAGTGTATTGTATCACAATCTAGTAGTTACATTTGGAAATTTAGTTCTAGGACATTTGGTTTGAGCGCAATCTTCAAACTTAATTAAAAAAAAGTCATTTAAGCCTTTTCACAGTGAGATCTATGCGATATGGCCGAGAAATGTAATTTTGATGTTAACTCCCAAACCGCTGCGCAGAAGTCAACCAAACTTCACCCAATAGTGTATTTTATCACAATCTAGTAGTTACATTTGGAAATTTAGTTCTACGACATTTGGTTTGAGCGCAATCTTCAAACTTAATTAAAAAAAGTCATTTAAGGCTTTTCACAGTGAGATCTATGCGATATGGCCGAGAAATGTAATTTTGATGTTAACTCCCAAACCGCTGCGCAGAAGTCAACCAAACTTCACCCAATAGTGTATTTTATCACAATCTAGTAGTTACATGTGCAAATTTGGTTCTAGGACATTTGATTTGAGCGCAATCCTCAAACTTAGGTCAAAAAAGCCATTTAAGCCTTTTCACAGTGAGATCTATGCGATATGGCCGAGAAATGTAATTTTGATGTTAACTCCCAAACCGCTGCGCAGAAGTCAACCAAACTTCACCCATTAGTGTATTGTATCACAATCTAGTAGTTACATTTGGAAATTTGGTTCTAGGACATTTGATTTGAGCGCAATCCTCAAACTTAGGTCAAAAAAGCCATTTAAGCCTTTTCACAGTGAGATCTATGCGATATGGCCGAGAAATGTAATTTTGATGTTAACTCCCAAACCGCTGCGCAGAAGTCAACCAAACTTCACCCATTAGTGTATTGTATCACAATCTAGTAGTTACATGTGCAAATTTTGTTCTAGGACATTTGATTTGAGCGCAATCCTCAAACTTAGGTCAAAAAAGCCATTTAAGCCTTTTCACAGTGAGATCTATGCGATATGGCCGAGAAATGTAATTTTGATGTTAACTCCCAAACCGCTGCGCAGAAGTCAACCAAACTTCACCCATTAGTGTATTGTATCACAATCTAGTAGTTACATGTGCAAATTTTGTTCTAGGACATTTGGTTTGAGCGCAATCATCAAACTTAATTAAAAAAGTCATTTAAGCCTTTTCACAGTGAGATCTATACGATATGGCCGAGAAATGTAATTTTGATGTTCACTCCCAAACCGCTGCGCAGAAGTCAACCAAACTTCACCCATTAGTGTATTGTATCACAATCTAGTAATTACATTTGGAAATTTAGTTTTAGGACATTTGGTTTGAGCGCAATCTTCAAACTTAATTAAAAAAAGTCATTTAAGCCTTTTCACAGTGAGATCTATGCGATATGGCCGAGAAATGTAATTTTGATGTTCACTCCCAAACCGCTGCGCAGAAGTAAACCAAACTTCACCCATTAGTGTATTGTATCACAATCTAGTAGTTACATGTGGAAATTTGGTTCTAGGACATTTGATTTGAGCGCAATCCTCAAACTTAGGTCAAAAAAGCCATTTAAGCCTTTTCACAGTGAGATCTATGCGATATGGCCGAGAAATGTAATTTTGATGTTAACTCCCAAACCGCTGCGCAGAAGTCAACCAAACTTCACCCATTAGTGTATTGTATCACAATCTAGTAGTTACATGTGGAAATTTAGTTCTAGGACATTTGATTTGAGCGCAATCCTCAAACTTAGGTCAAAAAAGCCATTTAAGCCTTTTCACAGTGAGATCTATGCGATATGGCCGAGAAATGTAATTTTGATGTTAACTCCCAAACCGCTGCGCAGAAGTAAACCAAACTTCACCCATTAGTGTATTGTATCACAATCTAGTAGTTACATGTGGAAATTTGGTTCTAGGACATTTGATTTGAGCGCAATCCTCAAACTTAGGTCAAAAAAGCCATTTAAGCCTTTTCACAGTGAGATCTATGCGATATGGCCGAGAAATGTAATTTTGATGTTAACTCCCAAACCGCTGCGCAGAAGTCAACCAAACTTCACCCATTAGTGTATTGTATCACAATCTAGTAGTTACATGTGGAAATTTAGTTCTAGGACATTTGATTTGAGCGCAATCCTCAAACTTAGGTCAAAAAAGCCATTTAAGCCTTTTCACAGTGAGATCTATGCGATATAGCCGAGAAATGTAATTTTGATGTTAACTCCCAAACCGCTGCGCAGAAGTAAACCAAACTTCACCCAATAGTGTATTGTATCACAATCTAGTAGTTACATGTGGAAATTTGGTTCTAGGACATTTGATTTGAGCGCAATCCTCAAACTTAGGTCAAAAAAGCCATTTAAGCCTTTTCACAGTGAGATCTATGCGATATGGCCGAGAAATGTAATTTTGATGTTAACTCCCAAACCGCTGCGCAGAAGTCAACCAAACTTCACCCAATAGTGTATTGTATCACATTCTAGTAGTTACATGTGGAAATTTGGTTCTAGGACATTTGATTTGAGCCTTTTCACAGTGAGATCTATGCGATATGGCCGAGAAATGTAATTTTGATGTTCACTCCCAAACCGCTGCGCAGAAGTCAACCAAACTTCACCCAATAGTGTATTTTATCACAATCTAGTAGTTACATGTGGAAATTTGGTTCTAGGACATTTGATTTGAGCGCAATCCTCAAACTTAGGTCAAAAAAGCCATTTAAGCCTTTTCACAGTGAGATCTATGCGATATGGCCGAGAAATGTAATTTTGATGTTAACTCCCAAACCGCTGCGCAGAAGTCAACCAAACTTCACCCAAAAGTGTATTGTATCACAATCTAGTAGTTACATTTAAAAATTTTGTTCTAGGACATTTTGTTTGAGCGCAATCATCAAACTTAATTAAAAAAGTCATTTAAGCCTTTTCACAGTGAGATCTATGCGATATGGCCGAGAAATTTAATTTTGATGTTAACTCCCAAACCGCTGCGCAGAAGTCAACCAAACTTCACCCAATAGTGTATTGTATCACAATCTAGTAGTTACATTTGAAAATTTTGTTCTAGGACATTTTGTTTGAGCGCAATCATCAAACTTTATTAAAAAAGTCATTTAAGCCTTTTCACAGTGAGATCAATGCGATATGGCCGAGAAATGTAAATTTCATGTTAACTCCCAAACCGCTGCGCAGAAGTCAACCAAACTTCACCCAATAGTGTATTGTATCACATTCTAGTAGTTACATTTAAAAATTTCGTTCTAGGACATTTGGTTTGAGCGCAATCATTAAACTTAATTAAAAAAGTCATTTAAGCCTTTTCACAGTGAGATCTATGCGATATGGCCGAGAAATGTAATTTTGATGTTAACTCCCAAACCGCTGCGCAGAAGTCAACCAAACTTCACCCATTAGTGTATTGTATCACAATCTAGTAGTTACATGTGCAAATTTTGTTCTAGGACATTTGATTTGAGCGCAATCCTCAAACTTAGGTCAAAAAAGCCATTTAAGCCTTTTCACAGTGAGATCTATGCGATATGGCCGAGAAATGTAATTTTGATGTTAACTCCCAAACCGCTGCGCAGAAGTAAACCAAACTTCACCCAATAGTGTATTTTATCACAATCTAGTAGTTACATGTGGAAATTTGGTTCTAGGACATTTGATTTGAGCGCAATCCTCAAACTTAGGTCAAAAAAGCCATTTAAGCCTTTTCACAGTGAGATCTATGCGATATGGCCGAGAAATGTAATTTTGATGTTAACTCCCAAACCGCTGCGCAGAAGTAAACCAAACTTCACCCAATAGTGTATCACAATCTAGTAGTTACATTTGAAAATTTTGTTCTAGGACATTTTGTTTGAGCGCAATCATCAAACTTAATTAAAAAAGTCATTTAAGCCTTTTCACAGTGAGATCTATGCGATATGGCCGAGAAATGTAATTTTGATGTTAACTCCCAAACCGCTGCGCAGAAGTCAACCAAACTTCACCCAATAGTGTATTTTATCACAATCTAGTAGTTACATTTGGAAATTTAGTTCTAGGACATTTGGTTTGAGCGCAATCTTCAAACTTAATTAAAAAAAGTCATTTAAGCCTTTTCACAGTGAGATCTATGCGATATGGCCGAGAAATGTAATTTTGATGTTCACTCCCAAACCGCTGCGCAGAAGTCAACCAAACTTCACCCATTAGTGTATTGTATCACAATCTAGTAGTTACATGTTGAAATTTGGTTCTAGGACATTTGATTTGAGCGCAATCCTCAAACTTAGGTCAAAAAAGCCATTTAAGCCTTTTCACAGTGAGATCTATGCGATATGGCCGAGAAATGTAATTTTGATGTTAACTCCCAAACCGCTGCGCAGAAGTCAACCAAACTTCACCCATTAGTGTATTGTATCACAATCTAGTAGTTACATGTAGAAATTTGGTTCTAGGACATTTGATTTGAGCGCAATCCTCAAACGTAGGTCAAAAAAGCCATTTAAGCCTTTTCACAGTGAGATCTATGCGATATGGCTGAGAAAAGTAATTTTGATGTTAACTCCCAAACCGCTGCGCAGAAGTAAACCAAACTTCACCCATTAGTGTATTGTATCACAATCTAGTAGTTACATGTGGAAATTTGGTTCTAGGACATTTGATTTGAGCGCAATCCTCAAACTTAGGTCAAAAAAGCCATTTAAGCCTTTTCACAGTGAGATCTATGCGATATGGCCGAGAAATGTAATTTTGATGTTAACTCCCAAACCGCTGCGCAGAAGTCAACCAAACTTCATCCAATAGTGTATTGTATCACATTCTAGTAGTTACATGTGGAAATTTGGTTCTAGGACATTTGATTTGAGCGCAATCCTCAAACTTAGGTCAAAAAAGCCATTTAAGCCTTTTCACAGTGAGATCTATGCGATATGGCCGAGAAATGTAATTTTGATGTTAACTCCCAAACCGCTGCGCAGAAGTCAACCAAACTTCACCCAATAGTGTATTGTATCACATTCTAGTAGTTACATTTGAAAATTTCGTTCTAGGACATTTGGTTTGAGCGCAATCATTAAACTTAGGTCAAAAAAGCCATTTAAGCCTTTTCACAGTGAGATCTATGCGATATGGCCGAGAAATGTAATTTTGATGTTAACTCCCAAACCGCTGCGCAGAAGTAAACCAAACTTCACCCATTAGTGTATTGTATCACAATCTAGTAGTTACATGTAGAAATTTGGTTCTAGGACATTTGATTTGAGCGCAATCCTCAATTTTAGGTCAAACAAGCCATTTAAGCCTTTTCACAGTGAGATCTATGCGATATGGCCGAGAAATGTAATTTTGATGTTAACTCCCAAACCGCTGCGCAGAAGTAAACCAAACTTCACCCAATAGTGTATCACAATCTAGTAGTTACATTTGAAAATTTTGTTCTAGGACATTTTGTTTGAGCGCAATCATCAAACTTAATTAAAAAAGTCATTTAAGCCTTTTCACAGTGAGATCTATGCGATATGGCCGAGAAATGTAATTTTGATGTTAACTCCCAAACCGCTGCGCAGAAGTCAACCAAACTTCACCCAATAGTGTATTTTATCACAATCTAGTAGTTACATTTGGAAATTTAGTTCTAGGACATTTGGTTTGAGCGCAATCTTCAAACTTAATTAAAAAAAGTCATTTAAGCCTTTTCACAGTGAGATCTATGCGATATGGCCGAGAAATGTAATTTTGATGTTCACTCCCAAACCGCTGCGCAGAAGTCAACCAAACTTCACCCATTAGTGTATTGTATCACAATCTAGTAGTTACATGTTGAAATTTGGTTCTAGGACATTTGATTTGAGCGCAATCCTCAAACTTAGGTCAAAAAAGCCATTTAAGCCTTTTCACAGTGAGATCTATGCGATATGGCCGAGAAATGTAATTTTGATGTTAACTCCCAAACCGCTGCGCAGAAGTCAACCAAACTTCACCCATTAGTGTATTGTATCACAATCTAGTAGTTACATGTAGAAATTTGGTTCTAGGACATTTGATTTGAGCGCAATCCTCAAACGTAGGTCAAAAAAGCCATTTAAGCCTTTTCACAGTGAGATCTATGCGATATGGCTGAGAAAAGTAATTTTGATGTTAACTCCCAAACCGCTGCGCAGAAGTAAACCAAACTTCACCCATTAGTGTATTGTATCACAATCTAGTAGTTACATGTGGAAATTTGGTTCTAGGACATTTGATTTGAGCGCAATCCTCAAACTTAGGTCAAAAAAGCCATTTAAGCCTTTTCACAGTGAGATCTATGCGATATGGCCGAGAAATGTAATTTTGATGTTAACTCCCAAACCGCTGCGCAGAAGTCAACCAAACTTCACCCAATAGTGTATTGTATCACATTCTAGTAGTTACATGTGGAAATTTGGTTCTAGGACATTTGATTTGAGCGCAATCCTCAAACTTAGGTCAAAAAAGCCATTTAAGCCTTTTCACAGTGAGATCTATGCGATATGGCCGAGAAATGTAATTTTGATGTTCACTCCCAAACCGCTGCGCAGAAGTCAACCAAACTTCACCCAATAGTGTATTTTATCACAATCTAGTAGTTACATGTGGAAATTTGGTTCTAGGACATTTGATTTGAGCGCAATCCTCAAACTTAGGTCAAAAAAGCCATTTAAGCCTTTTCACAGTGAGATCTATGCGATATGGCCGAGAAATGTAATTTTGATGTTAACTCCCAAACCGCTGCGCAGAAGTCAACCAAACTTCACCCAAAAGTGTATTGTATCACAATCTAGTAGTTACATTTAAAAATTTTGTTCTAGGACATTTTGTTTGAGCGCAATCATCAAACTTAATTAAAAAAGTCATTTAAGCCTTTTCACAGTGAGATCTATGCGATATGGCCGAGAAATTTAATTTTGATGTTAACTCCCAAACCGCTGCGCAGAAGTCAACCAAACTTCACCCAATAGTGTATTGTATCACAATCTAGTAGTTACATTTGAAAATTTTGTTCTAGGACATTTTGTTTGAGCGCAATCATCAAACTTTATTAAAAAAGTCATTTAAGCCTTTTCACAGTGAGATCAATGCGATATGGCCGAGAAATGTAAATTTCATGTTAACTCCCAAACCGCTGCGCAGAAGTCAACCAAACTTCACCCATTAGTGTATTGTATCACAATCTAGTAGTTACATGTGCAAATTTTGTTCTAGGACATTTGATTTGAGCGCAATCCTCAAACTTAGGTCAAAAAAGCCATTTAAGCCTTTTCACAGTGAGATCTATGCGATATGGCCGAGAAATGTAATTTTGATGTTAACTCCCAAACCGCTGCGCAGAAGTAAACCAAATTTCACCCAATAGTGTATTTTATCACAATCTAGTAGTTACATGTGGAAATTTGGTTCTAGGACATTTGATTTGAGCGCAATCCTCAAACTTAGGTCAAAAAAGCCATTTAAGCCTTTTCACAGTGAGATCTATGCGATATGGCCGAGAAATGTAATTTTGATGTTAACTCCCAAACCGCTGCGCAGAAGTAAACCAAACTTCACCCAATAGTGTATCACAATCTAGTAGTTACATTTGAAAATTTTGTTCTAGGACATTTTGTTTGAGCGCAATCATCAAACTTAATTAAAAAAGTCATTTAAGCCTTTTCACAGTGAGATCTATGCGATATGGCCGAGAAATGTAATTTTGATGTTAACTCCCAAACCGCTGCGCAGAAGTCAACCAAACTTCACCCAATAGTGTATTTTATCACAATCTAGTAGTTACATTTGGAAATTTAGTTCTAGGACATTTGGTTTGAGCGCAATCTTCAAACTTAATTAAAAAAAGTCATTTAAGCCTTTTCACAGTGAGATCTATGCGATATGGCCGAGAAATGTAATTTTGATGTTCACTCCCAAACCGCTGCGCAGAAGTCAACCAAACTTCACCCATTAGTGTATTGTATCACAATCTAGTAGTTACATGTTGAAATTTGGTTCTAGGACATTTGATTTGAGCGCAATCCTCAAACTTAGGTCAAAAAAGCCATTTAAGCCTTTTCACAGTGAGATCTATGCGATATGGCCGAGAAATGTAATTTTGATGTTAACTCCCAAACCGCTGCGCAGAAGTCAACCAAACTTCACCCATTAGTGTATTGTATCACAATCTAGTAGTTACATGTAGAAATTTGGTTCTAGGACATTTGATTTGAGCGCAATCCTCAAACGTAGGTCAAAAAAGCCATTTAAGCCTTTTCACAGTGAGATCTATGCGATATGGCTGAGAAAAGTAATTTTGATGTTAACTCCCAAACCGCTGCGCAGAAGTAAACCAAACTTCACCCATTAGTGTATTGTATCACAATCTAGTAGTTACATGTGGAAATTTGGTTCTAGGACATTTGATTTGAGCGCAATCCTCAAACTTAGGTCAAAAAAGCCATTTAAGCCTTTTCACAGTGAGATCTATGCGATATGGCCGAGAAATGTAATTTTGATGTTAACTCCCAAACCGCTGCGCAGAAGTAAACCAAACTTCACCCATTAGTGTATTGTATCACAATCTAGTAGTTACATGTAGAAATTTGGTTCTAGGACATTTGATTTGAGCGCAATCCTCAATTTTAGGTCAAACAAGCCATTTAAGCCTTTTCACAGTGAGATCTATGCGATATGGCCGAGAAATGTAATTTTGATGTTAACTCCCAAACCGCTGCGCAGAAGTAAACCAAACTTCACCCAATAGTGTATCACAATCTAGTAGTTACATTTGAAAATTTTGTTCTAGGACATTTTGTTTGAGCGCAATCATCAAACTTAATTAAAAAAGTCATTTAAGCCTTTTCACAGTGAGATCTATGCGATATGGCCGAGAAATGTAATTTTGATGTTAACTCCCAAACCGCTGCGCAGAAGTCAACCAAACTTCACCCAATAGTGTATTTTATCACAATCTAGTAGTTACATTTGGAAATTTAGTTCTAGGACATTTGGTTTGAGCGCAATCTTCAAACTTAATTAAAAAAAGTCATTTAAGCCTTTTCACAGTGAGATCTATGCGATATGGCCGAGAAATGTAATTTTGATGTTCACTCCCAAACCGCTGCGCAGAAGTCAACCAAACTTCACCCATTAGTGTATTGTATCACAATCTAGTAGTTACATGTTGAAATTTGGTTCTAGGACATTTGATTTGAGCGCAATCCTCAAACTTAGGTCAAAAAAGCCATTTAAGCCTTTTCACAGTGAGATCTATGCGATATGGCCGAGAAATGTAATTTTGATGTTAACTCCCAAACCGCTGCGCAGAAGTCAACCAAACTTCACCCATTAGTGTATTGTATCACAATCTAGTAGTTACATGTAGAAATTTGGTTCTAGGACATTTGATTTGAGCGCAATCCTCAAACGTAGGTCAAAAAAGCCATTTAAGCCTTTTCACAGTGAGATCTATGCGATATGGCTGAGAAAAGTAATTTTGATGTTAACTCCCAAACCGCTGCGCAGAAGTAAACCAAACTTCACCCATTAGTGTATTGTATCACAATCTAGTAGTTACATGTGGAAATTTGGTTCTAGGACATTTGATTTGAGCGCAATCCTCAAACTTAGGTCAAAAAAGCCATTTAAGCCTTTTCACAGTGAGATCTATGCGATATGGCCGAGAAATGTAATTTTGATGTTAACTCCCAAACCGCTGCGCAGAAGTCAACCAAACTTCACCCAATAGTGTATTGTATCACATTCTAGTAGTTACATGTGGAAATTTGGTTCTAGGACATTTGATTTGAGCGCAATCCTCAAACTTAGGTCAAAAAAGCCATTTAAGCCTTTTCACAGTGAGATCTATGCGATATGGCCGAGAAATGTAATTTTGATGTTAACTCCCAAACCGCTGCGCAGAAGTCAACCAAACTTCACCCAATAGTGTATT
This sequence comes from Corythoichthys intestinalis, assembly GCF_030265065.1. NCBI lineage: Eukaryota > Metazoa > Chordata > Actinopteri > Syngnathiformes > Syngnathidae > Corythoichthys > Corythoichthys intestinalis. Next base: position 4,425,655 of record NC_080404.1, read on the forward strand.
GTATCACAATCTAGTAGTTACATTTGAAAATTTTGTTCTAGGACATTTTGTTTGAACGCAATCATCAAACTTAATTTAAAAAGTCATTTAAGCCTTTTCACAGTGAGATCTATGCGATATGGCCGAGAAATGTAATTTTGATGTTAACTCCCAAACCGCTGCGCAGAAGTCAACCAAACTTCACCAAATAGTGTATTGTATCACAATCTAGTAGTTACATTTGGAAATTTAGTTCTAGGACATTTGGTTTGAGCGCAATCTTCAAACTTAATTAAAAAAAAGTCATTTAAGCCTTTTCACAGTGAGATCTATGCGATATGGCCGAGAAATGTAATTTTGATGTTAACTCCCAAACCGCTGCGCAGAAGTCAACCAAACTTCACCCAATAGTGTATTTTATCACAATCTAGTAGTTACATTTGGAAATTTAGTTCTACGACATTTGGTTTGAGCGCAATCTTCAAACTTAATTAAAAAAAGTCATTTAAGGCTTTTCACAGTGAGATCTATGCGATATGGCCGAGAAATGTAATTTTGATGTTAACTCCCAAACCGCTGCGCAGAAGTCAACCAAACTTCACCCAATAGTGTATTTTATCACAATCTAGTAGTTACATGTGCAAATTTGGTTCTAGGACATTTGATTTGAGCGCAATCCTCAAACTTAGGTCAAAAAAGCCATTTAAGCCTTTTCACAGTGAGATCTATGCGATATGGCCGAGAAATGTAATTTTGATGTTAACTCCCAAACCGCTGCGCAGAAGTCAACCAAACTTCACCCATTAGTGTATTGTATCACAATCTAGTAGTTACATTTGGAAATTTGGTTCTAGGACATTTGATTTGAGCGCAATCCTCAAACTTAGGTCAAAAAAGCCATTTAAGCCTTTTCACAGTGAGATCTATGCGATATGGCCGAGAAATGTAATTTTGATGTTAACTCCCAAACCGCTGCGCAGAAGTCAACCAAACTTCACCCATTAGTGTATTGTATCACAATCTAGTAGTTACATGTGCAAATTTTGTTCTAGGACATTTGATTTGAGCGCAATCCTCAAACTTGGGTCAAAAAAGCCATTTAAGCCTTTTCACAGTGAGATCTATGCGATATGGCCGAGAAATGTAATTTTGATGTTAACTCCCAAACCGCTGCGCAGAAGTCAACCAAACTTCACCCAATAGTGTATTGTATCACAATCTAGTAGTTACATTTGGAAATTTCGTTCTAGGACATTTGGTTTGAGCGCAATCATCAAACTTAATTAAAAAAGTCATTTAAGCCTTTTCACAGTGAGATCTATACGATATGGCCGAGAAATGTAATTTTGATGTTCACTCCCAAACCGCTGCGCAGAAGTCAACCAAACTTCACCCATTAGTGTATTGTATCACAATATAGTAGTTACATGTGGAAATTTGGTTCTAGGACATTTGATTTGAGCGCAATCCTCAAACTTAGGTCAAAAAAGCCATTTAAGCCTTTTCACAGTGAGATCTATGCGATATGGCCGAGAAATGTAATTTTGATGTTAACTCCCAAACCGCTGCGCAGAAGTCAACCAAACTTCACCCAATAGTGTATTTTATCATAATCTATTAGTTACATTTGGAAATTAAGTTCTAGGACATATGGTTTGAGCGCAATCTTCAAACTTAATTAAAAAAAGTCATTTAAGCCTTTTCACAGTGAGATCTATGCGATATGGCTGAGAAATGTAATTTTGATGTTAACTCCAAACCGCTGCGCCGAAGTCAACCAAACTTCACCCAATAGTGTATTTTATCACAATCTAGTAGTTACATTTGGAAATTTAGTTCTAGGACATTTGGTTTGAGCGCAATCATCAAACTTAATTAAAAAAGTCATTTAAGCCTTTTCACAGTGAGATCTACGCGATATGGCCGAGAAATGTAATTTTGATGTTAACTCCCAAACCGCTGCGCAGAAGTCAACCAAACTTCACCCAATAGTGTATTGTATCACAATCTAGTAGTTACATGTGGACATTTGGTTCTAGGACATTTGATTTGAGCGCAATCCTCAAACTTAGGTCAAAAAAGCCATTTAAGCCTTTTCAAAGTGAGATCTATGCGATATGGCCGAGAAATGTAATTTTGATGTTAACTCCCAAACCGCTGCGCAGAAGTAAACCAAACTTCACCCAATAGTGTATTGTATCACAATCTAGTAGTTACATGTGGAAATTTGGTTCCAGGACATTTGATTTGAGCGCAATCCTCAAACTTAGGTCAAAAAAGCCATTTAAGCCTTTTCACAGTGAGATCTACGCGATATGGCCGAGAAATGTAATTTTGATGTTAACTCCCAAACCGCTGCGCAGAAGTCAACCAAACTTCACCCAATAGTGTATTGTATCACAATCTAGTAGTTACATTTGGAAATTTCGTTCTAGGACATTTGGTTTGAGCGCAATCATCAAACTTAATTAAAAAAGTCATTTAAGCCTTTTCACAGTGAGATCTATACGATATGGCCGAGAAATGTAATTTTGATGTTCACTCCCAAACCGCTGCGCAGAAGTCAACCAAACTTCACCCATTAGTGTATTCTATCACAATCTATTAGTTACATGTGGAAATTTGGTTCTAGGACATTTGATTTGAGCGCAATCCTCAAACTTAGGTCAAAAAAGCCATTTAAGCCTTTTCACAGTGAGATCTATGCGATATGGCCGAGAAATGTAATTTTGATGTTAACTCCCAAACCGCTGCGCAGAAGTCAACCAAACTTTACCCAATAGTGTATTTTATCATAATCTAGTAGTTACATTTGGAAATTTAGTTCTAGGACATATGGTTTGAGCGCAATCTTCAAACTTATTTAAAAAAGTCATTTAAGCCTTTTCACAGTGAGATCTATGCGATATGGCTGAGAAATGTAATTTTGATGTTAACTCCCAAACCGCTGCGCCGAAGTCAACCAAACTTCACCCAATAGTGTATTTTATCACAATCTAGTAGTTACATTTGGAAATTTAGTTCTAGGACATTTGGTTTGAGCGCAATCATCAAACTTAATTAAAAAAGTCATTTAAGCCTTTTCACAGTGAGATCTACGCGATATGGCCGAGAAATGTAATTTTGATGTTAACTCCCAAACCGCTGCGCAGAAGTCAACAAAACTTCACCCAATAGTGTATTGTATCACAATCTAGTAGTTACATGTGGAAATTTGGTTCTAGGACATTTGATTTGAGCGCAATCCTCAAACTTAGGTCAAAAAAGCCATTTAGGCCTTTTCACAGTGAGATCTATGCGATATGGCCGAGAAATGTAATTTTGATGTTAACTCCCAAACCGCTGCGCAGAAGTCAACCAAACTTCACCCAATAGTGTATTGTATCACAATCTAGTAGTTACATGTGGAAATTTGGTTCTAGGACATTTGTTTTGAGCGCAATCCTCAAACTTAGGTCAAAAAAGCCATTTAAGCCTTTTCACAGTGAGATCTACGCGATATGGCTGAGAAATGTAATTTTGATGTTAACTCCCAAACCGCTGCGCAGAAGTCAACCAAACTTCACCCAATAGTGTATTGTATCACAATCTAGTAGTTACATTTGGAAATTTCGTTCTAGGACATTTGGTTTGAGCGCAATCATCAAACCTAATTAAAAAAGTCATTTAAGCCTTTTCACAGTGAGATCTATGTGGTATGGCCGAGAAATGTAATTTTGATGTTCACTCCCAAACCGCTGCGCAGAAGTCAACCAAACTTCACCCAATAGTGTATTGTATCACAATCTAGTAGTTACATGTAGAAATTTGGTTCTAGGACATTTGATTTGAGCGCAATCCTCAAACTTAGGTCAAAAAAGCCATTTAAGCCTTTTCACAGTGAGATCTATGCGATATGGCCGAGAAATGTAATTTTGATGTTAACTCCCAAACCGCTGCGCAGAAGTCAACCAAACTTCACCCAATAGTGTATTTTATCACAATTTAGTAGTTATATGTGGAAATTTGGTTCTAGGACATTTGATTTGAGCGCAATCCTCAAACTTAGGTCAAAAAAGCCATTTAAGCCTTTTCACAGTGAGATCTACGCGATATGGCTGAGAAATGTAATTTTGATGTTAACTCCCAAACCGCTGCGCAGAAGTCAACCAAACTTCACCCAATAGTGTATTGTATCACAATCTAGTAGTTACATTTGGAAATTTCGTTCTAGGACATTTGGTTTGAGCGCAATCATCAAACTTAATTAAAAAAGTCATTTAAGCCTTTTCACAGTGCGATATGGCCGAGAAATGTAATTTTGATGTTCACTCCCAAACCTCTGCGCAGAAGTCAACCAAACTTCACCCATTAGTGTATTGTATCACAATCTAGTAGTTACATGTGGAAATTTAATTCTAGGACATTTGATTTGAGCGCAATCCTCAAACTTAGGTCAAAAAAGCCATTTAAGCCTTTTCACAGTAAGATCTATGCGATATGGCTGAGAAATGTAATTTTGATGTTAACTCCCAAACCGCTGCGCAGAAGTCAACCAAACTTCACCCAATAGTGTATTGTATCACAATCTAGTAGTTACATTTGGAAATTTCGTTCTAGGACATTTGGTTTGAGCGCAATCATCAAACTTAATTAAAAAAGGCATTTAAGCCTTTTCACAGTGAGATCTATGCGATATGGCCGAGAAATGTAAATTTGATGTTCACTCCCAAACCGCTGCGCAGAAGTCAACCAAACTTCACCCATTAGTGTATTGTATCACAATCTAGTAGTTACATGTGGAAATTTGGTTCTAGGACATTTGATTTGAGCGCAATCTTCAAACAATTAAAAAAAGTCATTTAAGCGTTTTCACAGTGAGATCTATGCGATATGGCCGAGAAATGTAATTTTGATGTTCACTCCCAAACCGCTGCGCAGAAGTCAACCAAACTTCACCCAATAGTGTATTTTATCACAATCTAGTAGTTACATGTAGAAATTTGGTTCTAGGACATTTGATTTGAGCGCAATCCTCAAACTTAGGTCAAAAAAGCCATTTAAGCCTTTTCACAGTGAGATCTATGCGATATGGCCGAGAAATGTAATTTTGATGTTAACTCCCAAACCGCTGCGCAGAAGTCAACCAAACTTCACCCAATAGTGTATTTTATCACAATCTAGTAGTTACATTTGGAAATTTAGTTCTAGGACATTTGGTTTGAGCGCAATCCTCAAACTTAGGTCAAAAAAGCCATTTAAGCCTTTTCACAGTGAGATCTATGCGATATGGCCGAGAAATGTAATTTTGATGTTAACTCCCAAACCGCTGCGCAGAAGTCAACCAAACTTCACCCAATAGTGTATTTTATCACAATCTAGTAGTTACATTTGGAAATTTAGTTTTAGGACATTTGGTTTGAGCGCAATCTTCAAACTTAATTAAAAAAAGTCATTTAAGCCTTTTCACAGTGAGATCTATGCGATATGGCCGAGAAATGTAATTTTGATGTTCACTCCCAAACCGCTGCGCAGAAGTCAACCAAACTTCACCCATTAGTGTATTGTATCACAATCTAGTAGTTACATGTGGAAATTTGGTTCTAGGACATTTGATTTGAGCGCAATCCTCAAACTTAGGTCAAAAAAGCCATTTAAGCCTTTTCACAGTGAGATCTATGCGATATGGCAGAGAAATGTAATTTTGATGTTAACTCCCAAACCGCTGCGCAGAAGTCAACCAAACTTCACCCATTAGTGTATTGTATCACAATCTAGTAGTTACATGTGGAAATTTAGTTCTAGGACATTTGATTTGAGCGCAATCCTCAAACTTAGGTCAAAAAAGCCATTTAAGCCTTTTCACAGTGAGATCTATGCGATATGGCCGAGAAATGTAATTTTGATGTTAACTCCCAAACCGCTGCGCAGAAGTAAACCAAACTTCACCCATTAGTGTATTGTATCACAATCTAGTAGTTACATGTGGAAATTTGGTTCTAGGACATTTGATTTGAGCGCAATCCTCAAACTTAGGTCAAAAAAGCCATTTAAGCCTTTTCACAGTGAGATCTATGCGATATGGCCGAGAAATGTAATTTTGATGTTAACTCCCAAACCGCTGCGCAGAAGTCAACCAAACTTCACCCAATAGTGTATTGTATCACATTCTAGTAGTTACATGTGGAAATTTGGTTCTAGGACATTTGATTTGAGCGCAATCCTCAAACTTTGGTCAAAAAAGCCATTTAAGCCTTTTCACAGTGAGATCTATGCGATATGGCCGAGAAATGTAATTTTGATGTTAACTCCCAAACCGCTGCGCAGAAGTAAACCAAACTTCACCCAATAGTGTATTGTATCACAATCTAGTAGTTACATGTGGAAATTTGGTTCTAGGACATTTGATTTGAGCGCAATCCTCAAACTTAGGTCAAAAAAGCCATTTAAGCCTTTTCACAGTGAGATCTATGCGATATGGCCGAGAAATGTAATTTTGATGTTAACTCCCAAACCGCTGCGCAGAAGTCAACCAAACTTCACCCAATAGTGTATTGTATCACATTCTAGTAGTTACATGTGGAAATTTGGTTCTAGGACATTTGATTTGAGCCTTTTCACAGTGAGATCTATGCGATATGGCCGAGAAATGTAATTTTGATGTTCACTCCCAAACCGCTGCGCAGAAGTCAACCAAACTTCACCCAATAGTGTATTTTATCACAATCTAGTAGTTACATGTGGAAATTTGGTTCTAGGACATTTGATTTGAGCGCAATCCTCAAACTTAGGTCAAAAAAGCCATTTAAGCCTTTTCACAGTGAGATCTATGCGATATGGCCGAGAAATGTAATTTTGATGTTAACTCCCAAACCGCTGCGCAGAAGTCAACCAAACTTCACCCAAAAGTGTATTGTATCACAATCTAGTAGTTACATTTAAAAATTTTGTTCTAGGACATTTTGTTTGAGCGCAATCATCAAACTTAATTAAAAAAGTCATTTAAGCCTTTTCACAGTGAGATCTAAGCGATATGGCCGAGAAATTTAATTTTGATGCTAACTCCCAAACCGCTGCGCAGAAGTCAACCAAACTTCACCCAATAGTGTATTGTATCACAATCTAGTAGTTACATTTGAAAATTTTGTTCTAGGACATTTTGTTTGAGCGCAATCATCAAACTTTATTAAAAAAGTCATTTAAGCCTTTTCACAGTGAGATCAATGCGATATGGCCGAGAAATGTAAATTTCATGTTAACTCCCAAACCGCTGCGCAGAAGTCAACCAAACTTCACCCAATAGTGTATTGTATCACATTCTAGTAGTTACATTTAAAAATTTCGTTCTAGGACATTTGGTTTGAGCGCAATCATTAAACTTAATTAAAAAAGTCATTTAAGCCTTTTCACAGTGAGATCTATGCGATATGGCCGAGAAATGTAATTTTGATGTTAACTCCCAAACCGCTGCGCAGAAGTCAACCAAACTTCACCCATTAGTGTATTGTATCACAATCTAGTAGTTACATGTGCAAATTTTGTTCTAGGACATTTGATTTGAGCGCAATCCTCAAACTTGGGTCAAAAAAGCCATTTAAGCCTTTTCACAGTGAGATCTATGCGATATGGCCGAGAAATGTAATTTTGATGTTAACTCCCAAACCGCTGCGCAGAAGTCAACTAAACTTCACCCAATAGTGTATTGTATCACAATCTAGTAGTTACATTTGAAAATTTTGTTCTAGGACATTTTGTTTGAGCGCAATCATCAAACTTTATTAAAAAAGTCATTTAAGCCTTTTCACAGTGAGATCTATGCGATATGGCCGAGAAATGTAAATTTCATGTTAACTCCCAAACCGCTGCGCAGAAGTCAACTAAACTTCACCCAATAGTGTATTGTATCACATTCTAGTAGTTACATTTGAAAATTTTGTTCTAGGACATTTTGTTTGAGCGCAATCATCAAACTTAATTAAAAAAGTCATTTAAGCCTTTTCACAGTGAGATCTATGCGATATGGCCGAGAAATGTAATTTTGATGTTCACTCCCAAACCGCTGCGCAGAAGTCAACCAAACTTCACCCAATAGTGTATTTTATCACAATCTAGTAGTTACATGTGGAAATTTGGTTCTAGGACATTTGATTTGAGCGCAATCCTCAAACTTAGGTCAAAAAAGCCATTTAAGCCTTTTCACAGTGAGATCTATGCGATATGGCCGAGAAATGTAATTTTGATGTTCACTCCCAAACCGCTGCGCAGAAGTCAACCAAACTTCACCCAATAGTGTATTTTATCACAATCTAGTAGTTACATGTGGAAATTTGGTTCTAGGACATTTGATTTGAGCGCAATCCTCAAACTTAGGTCAAAAAAGCCATTTAAGCCTTTTCACAGTGAGATCTATGCGATATGGCCGAGAAATGTAATTTTGATTTTAACTCCCAAACCGCTGCGCAGAAGTAAACCAAACTTCACCCATTAGTGTATTGTATCACAATCTAGTAGTTACATGTGGAAATTTGGTTCTAGGACATTTGATTTGAGCGCAATCCTCAAACTTAGGTCAAAAAAGCCATTTAAGCCTTTTCACAGTGAGATCTATGCGATATGGCCGAGAAATGTAATTTTGATGTTAACTCCCAAACCGCTGCGCAGAAGTCAACCAAACTTCACCCAATAGTGTATTGTATCACATTCTAGTAGTTACATGTGGAAATTTGGTTCTAGGACATTTGATTTGAGCGCAATCCTCAAACTTTGGTCAAAAAAGCCATTTAAGCCTTTTCACAGTGAGATCTATGCGATATGGCCGAGAAATGTAATTTTGATGTTAACTCCCAAACCGCTGCGCAGAAGTAAACCAAACTTCACCCAATAGTGTATTGTATCACAATCTAGTAGTTACATGTGGAAATTTGGTTCTAGGACATTTGATTTGAGCGCAATCCTCAAACTTAGGTCAAAAAAGCCATTTAAGCCTTTTCACAGTGAGATCTATGCGATATGGCCGAGAAATGTAATTTTGATGTTAACTCCCAAACCGCTGCGCAGAAGTCAACCAAACTTCACCCAATAGTGTATTGTATCACATTCTAGTAGTTACATGTGGAAATTTGGTTCTAGGACATTTGATTTGAGCCTTTTCACAGTGAGATCTATGCGATATGGCCGAGAAATGTAATTTTGATGTTCACTCCCAAACCGCTGCGCAGAAGTCAACCAAACTTCACCCAATAGTGTATTTTATCACAATCTAGTAGTTACATGTAGAAATTTGGTTCTAGGACATTTGATTTGAGCGCAATCCTCAAACTTAGGTCAAAAAAGCCATTTAAGCCTTTTCACAGTGAGATCTATGCGATATGGCCGAGAAATGTAATTTTGATGTTAACTCCCAAACCGCTGCGCAGAAGTCAACCAAACTTCACCCAATAGTGTATTTTATCACAATCTAGTAGTTACATTTGGAAATTTAGTTCTAGGACATTTGGTTTGAGCGCAATCCTCAAACTTAGGTCAAAAAAGCCATTTAAGCCTTTTCACAGTGAGATCTATGCGATATGGCCGAGAAATGTAATTTTGATGTTAACTCCCAAACCGCTGCGCAGAAGTCAACCAAACTTCACCCAATAGTGTATCACAATCTAGTAGTTACATTTGAAAATTTTGTTCTAGGACATTTTGTTTGAGCGCAATCATCTAACTTAATTAAAAAAGTCATTTAAGCCTTTTCACAGTGAGATCTATGCGATATGGCCGAGAAATGTAATTTTGATGTTAACTCCCAAACCGCTGCGCAGAAGTCAACCAAACTTCACCCAATAGTGTATTTTATCACAATCTAGTAGTTACATTTGGAAATTTAGTTCTAGGACATTTGGTTTGAGCGCAATCTTCAAACTTAATTAAAAAAAGTCATTTAAGCCTTTTCACAGTGAGATCTATGCGATATGGCCGAGAAATGTAATTTTGATGTTCACTCCCAAACCGCTGCGCAGAAGTCAACCAAACTTCACCCATTAGTGTATTGTATCACAATCTAGTAGTTACATGTTGAAATTTGGTTCTAGGACATTTGATTTGAGCGCAATCCTCAAACTTAGGTCAAAAAAGCCATTTAAGCCTTTTCACAGTGAGATCTATGCGATATGGCCGAGAAATGTAATTTTGATGTTAACTCCCAAACCGCTGCGCAGAAGTCAACCAAACTTCACCCAATAGTGTATTGTATCACAATCTAGTAGTTACATTTGAAAATTTTGTTCTAGGACATTTTGTTTGAACGCAATCATCAAACTTAATTAAAAAAGTCATTTAAGCCTTTTCACAGTGAGATCTATGCGATATGGCCGAGAAATGTAATTTTGATGTTAACTCCCAAACCGCTGCGCAGAAGTCAACCAAACTTCACCCAATAGTGTATTGTATCACAATCTAGTAGTTACATTTGGAAATTTAGTTCTAGGACATTTGGTTTGAGCGCAATCTTCATACTTAATTAAAAAAAGTCATTTAAGCGTTTTCACAGTGAGATCTATGCGATATGGCCGAGAAATGTAATTTTGATGTTAACTCCCAAACCGCTGCGCAGAAGTCAACCAAACTTCACCCAATAGTGTATTTTATCACAATCTAGTAGTTACATTTGGAAATTTAGTTCTAGGACATTTGATTTGAGCGCAATCTTCAAACTTAATTAAAAAAAGTCATTTAAGCGTTTTCACAGTGAGATCTATGCGATATGGCCGAGAAATGTAATTTTGATGTTCACTCCCAAACCGCTGCGCAGAAGTCAACCAAACTTCACCCAATAGTGTATTTTATGACAATCTAGTAGTTACATTTGGAAATTTAGTTCTAGGACATTTGATTTGAGCGCAATCTTCAAACAATTAAAAAAAGTCATTTAAGCGTTTTCACAGTGAGATCTATGCGATATGGCCGAGAAATGTAATTTTGATGTTCACTCCCAAACCGCTGCGCAGAAGTCAACCAAACTTCACCCAATAGTGTATTTTATCACAATCTAGTAGTTACATGTAGAAATTTGGTTCTAGGACATTTGATTTGAGCGCAATCCTCAAACTTAGGTCAAAAAAGCCATTTAAGCCTTTTCACAGTGAGATCTATGCGATATGGCCGAGAAATGTAATTTTGATGTTAACTCCCAAACCGCTGCGCAGAAGTCAACCAAACTTCACCCAATAGTGTATTTTATCACAATCTAGTAGTTACATTTGGAAATTTAGTTCTAGGACATTTGGTTTGAGCGCAATCCTCAAACTTAGGTCAAAAAAGCCATTTAAGCCTTTTCACAGTGAGATCTATGCGATATGGCCGAGAAATGTAATTTTGATGTTAACTCCCAAACCGCTGCGCAGAAGTCAACCAAACTTCACCCAATAGTGTATTTTATCACAATCTAGTAGTTACATTTGGAAATTTAGTTTTAGGACATTTGGTTTGAGCGCAATCTTCAAACTTAATTAAAAAAAGTCATTTAAGCCTTTTCACAGTGAGATCTATGCGATATGGCCGAGAAATGTAATTTTGATGTTCACTCCCAAACCGCTGCGCAGAAGTCAACCAAACTTCACCCATTAGTGTATTGTATCACAATCTAGTAGTTACATGTGGAAATTTGGTTCTAGGACATTTGATTTGAGCGCAATCCTCAAACTTAGGTCAAAAAAGCCATTTAAGCCTTTTCACAGTGAGATCTATGCGATATGGCCGAGAAATGTAATTTTGATGTTAACTCCCAAACCGCTGCGCAGAAGTCAACCAAACTTCACCCATTAGTGTATTGTATCACAATCTAGTAGTTACATGTGGAAATTTAGTTCTAGGACATTTGATTTGAGCGCAATCCTCAAACTTAGGTCAAAAAAGCCATTTAAGCCTTTTCACAGTGAGATCTATGCGATATGGCCGAGAAATGTAATTTTGATGTTAACTCCCAAACCGCTGCGCAGAAGTAAACCAAACTTCACCCATTAGTGTATTGTATCACAATCTAGTAGTTACATGTGGAAATTTGGTTCTAGGACATTTGATTTGAGCGCAATCCTCAAACTTAGGTCAAAAAAGCCATTTAAGCCTTTTCACAGTGAGATCTATGCGATATGGCCGAGAAATGTAATTTTGATGTTAACTCCCAAACCGCTGCGCAGAAGTCAACCAAACTTCACCCATTAGTGTATTGTATCACAATCTAGTAGTTACATGTGGAAATTTAGTTCTAGGACATTTGATTTGAGCGCAATCCTCAAACTTAGGTCAAAAAAGCCATTTAAGCCTTTTCACAGTGAGATCTATGCGATATGGCCGAGAAATGTAATTTTGATGTTAACTCCCAAACCGCTGCGCAGAAGTAAACCAAACTTCACCCAATAGTGTATTGTATCACAATCTAGTAGTTACATGTGGAAATTTGGTTCTAGGACATTTGATTTGAGCGCAATCCTCAAACTTAGGTCAAAAAAGCCATTTAAGCCTTTTCACAGTGAGATCTATGCGATATGGCCGAGAAATGTAATTTTGATGTTAACTCCCAAACCGCTGCGCAGAAGTCAACCAAACTTCACCCAATAGTGTATTGTATCACATTCTAGTAGTTACATGTGGAAATTTGGTTCTAGGACATTTGATTTGAGCCTTTTCACAGTGAGATCTATGCGATATGGCCGAGAAATGTAATTTTGATGTTCACTCCCAAACCGCTGCGCAGAAGTCAAGCAAACTTCACCCAATAGTGTATTTTATCACAATCTAGTAGTTACATGTGGAAATTTGGTTCTAGGACATTTGATTTGAGCGCAATCCTCAAACTTAGGTCAAAAAAGCCATTTAAGCCTTTTCACAGTGAGATCTATGCGATATGGCCGAGAAATGTAATTTTGATGTTCACTCCCAAACCGCTGCGCAGAAGTCAACCAAACTTCACCCATTAGTGTATTGTATCACAATCTAGTAGTTACATGTGGAAATTTGGTTCTAGGACATTTGATTTGAGCGCAATCCTCAAACTTAGGTCAAAAAAGCCATTTAAGCCTTTTCACAGTGAGATCTATGCGATATGGCCGAGAAATGTAATTTTGATGTTAACTCCCAAACCGCTGCGCAGAAGTCAACCAAACTTCACCCATTAGTGTATTGTATCACAATCTAGTAGTTACATGTGGAAATTTAGTTCTAGGACATTTGATTTGAGCGCAATCCTCAAACTTAGGTCAAAAAAGCCATTTAAGCCTTTTCACAGTGAGATCTATGCGATATGGCCGAGAAATGTAATTTTGATGTTAACTCCCAAACCGCTGCGCAGAAGTAAACCAAACTTCACCCATTAGTGTATTGTATCACAATCTAGTAGTTACATGTGGAAATTTGGTTCTAGGACATTTGATTTGAGCGCAATCCTCAAACTTAGGTCAAAAAAGCCATTTAAGCCTTTTCACAGTGAGATCTATGCGATATGGCCGAGAAATGTAATTTTGATGTTAACTCCCAAACCGCTGGGCAGAAGTCAACCAAACTTCACCCATTAGTGTATTGTATCACAATCTAGTAGTTACATGTGGAAATTTAGTTCTAGGACATTTGATTTGAGCGCAATCCTCAAACTTAGGTCAAAAAAGCCATTTAAGCCTTTTCACAGTGAGATCTATGCGATATGGCCGAGAAATGTAATTTTGATGTTAACTCCCAAACCGCTGCGCAGAAGTAAACCAAACTTCACCCAATAGTGTATTGTATCACAATCTAGTAGTTACATGTGGAAATTTGGTTCTAGGACATTTGATTTGAGCGCAATCCTCAAACTTAGGTCAAAAAAGCCATTTAAGCCTTTTCACAGTGAGATCTATGCGATATGGCCGAGAAATGTAATTTTGATGTTAACTCCCAAACCGCTGCGCAGAAGTCAACCAAACTTCACCCAATAGTGTATTGTATCACATTCTAGTAGTTACATGTGGAAATTTGGTTCTAGGACATTTGATTTGAGCCTTTTCACAGTGAGATCTATGCGATATGGCCGAGAAATGTAATTTTGATGTTCACTCCCAAACCGCTGCGCAGAAGTCAACCAAACTTCACCCAATAGTGTATTTTATCACAATCTAGTAGTTACATGTGGAAATTTGGTTCTAGGACATTTGATTTGAGCGCAATCCTCAAACTTAGGTCAAAAAAGCCATTTAAGCCTTTTCACAGTGAGATCTATGCGATATGGCCGAGAAATGTAATTTTGATGTTAACTCCCAAACCGCTGCGCAGAAGTCAACCAAACTTCACCCAAAAGTGTATTGTATCACAATCTAGTAGTTACATTTAAAAATTTTGTTCTAGGACATTTTGTTTGAGCGCAATCATCAAACTTAATTAAAAAAGTCATTTAAGCCTTTTCACAGTGAGATCTATGCGATATGGCCGAGAAATTTAATTTTGATGCTAACTCCCAAACCGCTGCGCAGAAGTCAACCAAACTTCACCCAATAGTGTATTGTATCACAATCTAGTAGTTACATTTGAAAATTTTGTTCTAGGACATTTTGTTTGAGCGCAATCATCAAACTTTATTAAAAAAGTCATTTAAGCATTTTCACAGTGAGATCAATGCGATATGGCCGAGAAATGTAAATTTCATGTTAACTCCCAAACCGCTGCGCAGAAGTCAACCAAACTTCACCCAATAGTGTATTGTATCACATTCTAGTAGTTACATTTAAAAATTTCGTTCTAGGACATTTGGTTTGAGCGCAATCATTAAACTTAATTAAAAAAGTCATTTAAGCCTTTTCACAGTGAGATCTATGCGATATGGCCGAGAAATGTAATTTTGATGTTAACTCCCAAACCGCTGCGCAGAAGTCAACCAAACTTCACCCATTAGTGTATTGTATCACAATCTAGTAGTTACATGTGCAAATTTTGTTCTAGGACATTTGATTTGAGCGCAATCCTCAAACTTGGGTCAAAAAAGCCATTTAAGCCTTTTCACAGTGAGATCTATGCGATATGGCCGAGAAATGTAATTTTGATGTTAACTCCCAAACCGCTGCGCAGAAGTCAACCAAACTTCACCCAATAGTGTATTGTATCACAATCTAGTAGTTACATTTGAAAATTTTGTTCTAGGACATTTTGTTTGAGCGCAATCATCAAACTTTATTAAAAAAGTCATTTAAGCCTTTTCACAGTGAGATCTATGCGATATGGCCGAGAAATGTAAATTTCATGTTAACTCCCAAACCGCTGCGCAGAAGTCAACTAAACTTCACCCAATAGTGTATTGTATCACATTCTAGTAGTTACATTTGAAAATTTTGTTCTAGGACATTTTGTTTGAGCGCAATCATCAAACTTAATTAAAAAAGTCATTTAAGCCTTTTCACAGTGAGATCTATGCGATATGGCCGAGAAATGTAATTTTGATGTTAACTCCCAAACCGCTGCGCATAAGTCAACCAAACTTCACCCAATAGTGTATTTTATCACAATCTAGTAGTTACATGTGGAAATTTGGTTCTAGGACATTTGATTTGAGCGCAATCCTCAAACTTAGGTCAAAAAAGCCATTTAAGCCTTTTCACAGTGAGATCTATGCGATATGGCCGAGAAATGTAATTTTGATGTTAACTCCCAAACCGCTGCGCAGAAGTCAACCAAACTTCACCCAAAAGTGTATTTTATCACAATCTAGTAGTTACATTTGGAAATTTAGTTCTAGGACATTTGATTTGAGCGCAATCTTCAAACTTAATTAAAAAAAGTCATTTAAGCGTTTTCACAGTGAGATCTATGCGATATGGCCGAGAAATGTAATTTTGATGTTCACTCCCAAACCGCTGCGCAGAAGTCAACCAAACTTCACCCAATAGTGTATTTTATCACAATCTAGTAGTTACATGTGGAAATTTGGTTCTAGGACATTTGATTTGAGCCTTTTCACAGTGAGATCTATGCGATATGGCCGAGAAATGTAATTTTGATGTTCACTCCCAAACCGCTGCGCAGAAGTCAACCAAACTTCACCCAATAGTGTATTTTATCACAATCTAGTAGTTACATGTGGAAATTTGGTTCTAGGACATTTGATTTGAGCGCAATCCTCAAACTTAGGTCAAAAAAGCCATTTAAGCCTTTTCACAGTGAGATCTATGCGATATGGCCGAGAAATGTAATTTTGATGTTAACTCCCAAACCGCTGCGCAGAAGTCAACCAAACTTCACCCAAAAGTGTATTGTATCACAATCTAGTAGTTACATTTAAAAATTTTGTTCTAGGACATTTTGTTTGAGCGCAATCATCAAACTTAATTAAAAAAGTCATTTAAGCCTTTTCACAGTGAGATCTATGCGATATGGCCGAGAAATTTAATTTTGATGCTAACTCCCAAACCGCTGCGCAGAAGTCAACCAAACTTCACCCAATAGTGTATTGTATCACAATCTAGTAGTTACATTTGAAAATTTTGTTCTAGGACATTTTGTTTGAGCGCAATCATCAAACTTTATTAAAAAAGTCATTTAAGCCTTTTCACAGTGAGATCAATGCGATATGGCCGAGAAATGTAAATTTCATGTTAACTCCCAAACCGCTGCGCAGAAGTCAACCAAACTTCACCCAATAGTGTATTGTATCACATTCTAGTAGTTACATTTAAAAATTTCGTTCTAGGACATTTGGTTTGAGCGCAATCATTAAACTTAATTAAAAAAGTCATTTAAGCCTTTTCACAGTGAGATCTATGCGATATGGCCGAGAAATGTAATTTTGATGTTAACTCCCAAACCGCTGCGCAGAAGTCAACCAAACTTCACCCATTAGTGTATTGTATCACAATCTAGTAGTTACATGTGCAAATTTTGTTCTAGGACATTTGATTTGAGCGCAATCCTCAAACTTGGGTCAAAAAAGCCATTTAAGCCTTTTCACAGTGAGATCTATGCGATATGGCCGAGAAATGTAAT
This sequence comes from Corythoichthys intestinalis, assembly GCF_030265065.1. NCBI lineage: Eukaryota > Metazoa > Chordata > Actinopteri > Syngnathiformes > Syngnathidae > Corythoichthys > Corythoichthys intestinalis. The sequence continues at coordinate 4,442,593 of NC_080404.1, forward strand.
TTTGATGTTAACTCCCAAACCGCTGCGCAGAAGTCAACCAAACTTCACCCAATAGTGTATTGTATCACAATCTAGTAGTTACATTTGAAAATTTTGTTCTAGGACATTTTGTTTGAGCGCAATCATCAAACTTTATTAAAAAAGTCATTTAAGCCTTTTCACAGTGAGATCTATGCGATATGGCCGAGAAATGTAAATTTCATGTTAACTCCCAAACCGCTGCGCAGAAGTCAACTAAACTTCACCCAATAGTGTATTGTATCACATTCTAGTAGTTACATTTGAAAATTTTGTTCTAGGACATTTTGTTTGAGCGCAATCATCAAACTTAATTAAAAAAGTCATTTAAGCCTTTTCACAGTGAGATCTATGCGATATGGCCGAGAAATGTAATTTTGATGTTAACTCCCAAACCGCTGCGCATAAGTCAACCAAACTTCACCCAATAGTGTATTTTATCACAATCTAGTAGTTACATGTGGAAATTTGGTTCTAGGACATTTGATTTGAGCGCAATCCTCAAACTTAGGTCAAAAAAGCCATTTAAGCCTTTTCACAGTGAGATCTATGCGATATGGCCGAGAAATGTAATTTTGATGTTAACTCCCAAACCGCTGCGCAGAAGTCAACCAAACTTCACCCAATAGTGTATTTTATCACAATCTAGTAGTTACATTTGGAAATTTAGTTCTAGGACATTTGATTTGAGCGCAATCTTCAAACTTAATTAAAAAAAGTCATTTAAGCGTTTTCACAGTGAGATCTATGCGATATGGCCGAGAAATGTAATTTTGATGTTCACTCCCAAACCGCTGCGCAGAAGTCAACCAAACTTCACCCAATAGTGTATTTTATCACAATCTAGTAGTTACATGTGGAAATTTGGTTCTAGGACATTTGATTTGAGCGCAATCCTCAAACTTAGGTCAAAAAAGCCATTTAAGCCTTTTCACAGTGAGATCTATGCGATATGGCCGAGAAATGTAATTTTGATGTTCACTCCCAAACCGCTGCGCAGAAGTCAACCAAACTTCACCCATTAGTGTATTGTATCACAATCTAGTAGTTACATGTTGAAATTTGGTTCTAGGACATTTGATTTGAGCGCAATCCTCAAACTTAGGTCAAAAAAGCCATTTAAGCCTTTTCACAGTGAGATCTATGCGATATGGCCGAGAAATGTAATTTTGATGTTAACTCCCAAACCGCTGCGCAGAAGTAAACCAAACTTCACCCAATAGTGTATTGTATCACAATCTAGTAGTTACATGTGGAAATTTGGTTCTAGGACATTTGATTTGAGCGCAATCCTCAAACTTAGGTCAAAAAAGCCATTTAAGCCTTTTCACAGTGAGATCTATGCGATATGGCCGAGAAATGTAATTTTGATGTTAACTCCCAAACCGCTGCGCAGAAGTCAACCAAACTTCACCCAATAGTGTATTGTATCACATTCTAGTAGTTACATGTGGAAATTTGGTTCTAGGACATTTGATTTGAGCCTTTTCACAGTGAGATCTATGCGATATGGCCGAGAAATGTAATTTTGATGTTCACTCCCAAACCGCTGCGCAGAAGTCAACCAAACTTCACCCAATAGTGTATTTTATCACAATCTAGTAGTTACATGTGGAAATTTGGTTCTAGGACATTTGATTTGAGCGCAATCCTCAAACTTAGGTCAAAAAAGCCATTTAAGCCTTTTCACAGTGAGATCTATGCGATATGGCCGAGAAATGTAATTTTGATGTTAACTCCCAAACCGCTGCGCAGAAGTCAACCAAACTTCACCCAAAAGTGTATTGTATCACAATCTAGTAGTTACATTTAAAAATTTTGTTCTAGGACATTTTGTTTGAGCGCAATCATCAAACTTAATTAAAAAAGTCATTTAAGCCTTTTCACAGTGAGATCTATGCGATATGGCCGAGAAATGTAATTTTGATGTTAACTCCCAAACCGCTGCGCAGAAGTCAAGCAAACTTCACCCAATAGTGTATTTTATCACAATCTAGTAGTTACATGTGGAAATTTGGTTCTAGGACATTTGATTTGAGCGCAATCCTCAAACTTAGGTCAAAAAAGCCATTTAAGCCTTTTCACAGTGAGATCTATGCGATATGGCCGAGAAATGTAATTTTGATGTTCACTCCCAAACCGCTGCGCAGAAGTCAACCAAACTTCACCCATTAGTGTATTGTATCACAATCTAGTAGTTACATGTGGAAATTTGGTTCTAGGACATTTGATTTGAGCGCAATCCTCAAACTTAGGTCAAAAAAGCCATTTAAGCCTTTTCACAGTGAGATCTATGCGATATGGCCGAGAAATGTAATTTTGATGTTAACTCCCAAACCGCTGCGCAGAAGTCAACCAAACTTCACCCATTAGTGTATTGTATCACAATCTAGTAGTTACATGTGGAAATTTAGTTCTAGGACATTTGATTTGAGCGCAATCCTCAAACTTAGGTCAAAAAAGCCATTTAAGCCTTTTCACAGTGAGATCTATGCGATATGGCCGAGAAATGTAATTTTGATGTTAACTCCCAAACCGCTGCGCAGAAGTAAACCAAACTTCACCCATTAGTGTATTGTATCACAATCTAGTAGTTACATGTGGAAATTTGGTTCTAGGACATTTGATTTGAGCGCAATCCTCAAACTTAGGTCAAAAAAGCCATTTAAGCCTTTTCACAGTGAGATCTATGCGATATGGCCGAGAAATGTAATTTTGATGTTAACTCCCAAACCGCTGCGCAGAAGTCAACCAAACTTCACCCATTAGTGTATTGTATCACAATCTAGTAGTTACATGTGGAAATTTAGTTCTAGGACATTTGATTTGAGCGCAATCCTCAAACTTAGGTCAAAAAAGCCATTTAAGCCTTTTCACAGTGAGATCTATGCGATATGGCCGAGAAATGTAATTTTGATGTTAACTCCCAAACCGCTGCGCAGAAGTAAACCAAACTTCACCCAATAGTGTATTGTATCACAATCTAGTAGTTACATGTGGAAATTTGGTTCTAGGACATTTGATTTGAGCGCAATCCTCAAACTTAGGTCAAAAAAGCCATTTAAGCCTTTTCACAGTGAGATCTATGCGATATGGCCGAGAAATGTAATTTTGATGTTAACTCCCAAACCGCTGCGCAGAAGTCAACCAAACTTCACCCAATAGTGTATTGTATCACATTCTAGTAGTTACATGTGGAAATTTGGTTCTAGGACATTTGATTTGAGCCTTTTCACAGTGAGATCTATGCGATATGGCCGAGAAATGTAATTTTGATGTTCACTCCCAAACCGCTGCGCAGAAGTCAACCAAACTTCACCCAATAGTGTATTTTATCACAATCTAGTAGTTACATGTGGAAATTTGGTTCTAGGACATTTGATTTGAGCGCAATCCTCAAACTTAGGTCAAAAAAGCCATTTAAGCCTTTTCACAGTGAGATCTATGCGATATGGCCGAGAAATGTAATTTTGATGTTAACTCCCAAACCGCTGCGCAGAAGTCAACCAAACTTCACCCAAAAGTGTATTGTATCACAATCTAGTAGTTACATTTAAAAATTTTGTTCTAGGACATTTTGTTTGAGCGCAATCATCAAACTTAATTAAAAAAGTCATTTAAGCCTTTTCACAGTGAGATCTATGCGATATGGCCGAGAAATTTAATTTTGATGCTAACTCCCAAACCGCTGCGCAGAAGTCAACCAAACTTCACCCAATAGTGTATTGTATCACAATCTAGTAGTTACATTTGAAAATTTTGTTCTAGGACATTTTGTTTGAGCGCAATCATCAAACTTTATTAAAAAAGTCATTTAAGCATTTTCACAGTGAGATCAATGCGATATGGCCGAGAAATGTAAATTTCATGTTAACTCCCAAACCGCTGCGCAGAAGTCAACCAAACTTCACCCAATAGTGTATTGTATCACATTCTAGTAGTTACATTTAAAAATTTCGTTCTAGGACATTTGGTTTGAGCGCAATCATTAAACTTAATTAAAAAAGTCATTTAAGCCTTTTCACAGTGAGATCTATGCGATATGGCCGAGAAATGTAATTTTGATGTTAACTCCCAAACCGCTGCGCAGAAGTCAACCAAACTTCACCCATTAGTGTATTGTATCACAATCTAGTAGTTACATGTGCAAATTTTGTTCTAGGACATTTGATTTGAGCGCAATCCTCAAACTTGGGTCAAAAAAGCCATTTAAGCCTTTTCACAGTGAGATCTATGCGATATGGCCGAGAAATGTAATTTTGATGTTAACTCCCAAACCGCTGCGCAGAAGTCAACCAAACTTCACCCAATAGTGTATTGTATCACAATCTAGTAGTTACATTTGAAAATTTTGTTCTAGGACATTTTGTTTGAGCGCAATCATCAAACTTTATTAAAAAAGTCATTTAAGCCTTTTCACAGTGAGATCTATGCGATATGGCCGAGAAATGTAAATTTCATGTTAACTCCCAAACCGCTGCGCAGAAGTCAACTAAACTTCACCCAATAGTGTATTGTATCACATTCTAGTAGTTACATTTGAAAATTTTGTTCTAGGACATTTTGTTTGAGCGCAATCATCAAACTTAATTAAAAAAGTCATTTAAGCCTTTTCACAGTGAGATCTATGCGATATGGCCGAGAAATGTAATTTTGATGTTAACTCCCAAACCGCTGCGCATAAGTCAACCAAACTTCACCCAATAGTGTATTTTATCACAATCTAGTAGTTACATGTGGAAATTTGGTTCTAGGACATTTGATTTGAGCGCAATCCTCAAACTTAGGTCAAAAAAGCCATTTAAGCCTTTTCACAGTGAGATCTATGCGATATGGCCGAGAAATGTAATTTTGATGTTAACTCCCAAACCGCTGCGCAGAAGTCAACCAAACTTCACCCAAAAGTGTATTTTATCACAATCTAGTAGTTACATTTGGAAATTTAGTTCTAGGACATTTGATTTGAGCGCAATCTTCAAACTTAATTAAAAAAAGTCATTTAAGCGTTTTCACAGTGAGATCTATGCGATATGGCCGAGAAATGTAATTTTGATGTTCACTCCCAAACCGCTGCGCAGAAGTCAACCAAACTTCACCCAATAGTGTATTTTATCACAATCTAGTAGTTACATGTGGAAATTTGGTTCTAGGACATTTGATTTGAGCCTTTTCACAGTGAGATCTATGCGATATGGCCGAGAAATGTAATTTTGATGTTCACTCCCAAACCGCTGCGCAGAAGTCAACCAAACTTCACCCAATAGTGTATTTTATCACAATCTAGTAGTTACATGTGGAAATTTGGTTCTAGGACATTTGATTTGAGCGCAATCCTCAAACTTAGGTCAAAAAAGCCATTTAAGCCTTTTCACAGTGAGATCTATGCGATATGGCCGAGAAATGTAATTTTGATGTTAACTCCCAAACCGCTGCGCAGAAGTCAACCAAACTTCACCCAAAAGTGTATTGTATCACAATCTAGTAGTTACATTTAAAAATTTTGTTCTAGGACATTTTGTTTGAGCGCAATCATCAAACTTAATTAAAAAAGTCATTTAAGCCTTTTCACAGTGAGATCTATGCGATATGGCCGAGAAATTTAATTTTGATGCTAACTCCCAAACCGCTGCGCAGAAGTCAACCAAACTTCACCCAATAGTGTATTGTATCACAATCTAGTAGTTACATTTGAAAATTTTGTTCTAGGACATTTTGTTTGAGCGCAATCATCAAACTTTATTAAAAAAGTCATTTAAGCCTTTTCACAGTGAGATCAATGCGATATGGCCGAGAAATGTAAATTTCATGTTAACTCCCAAACCGCTGCGCAGAAGTCAACCAAACTTCACCCAATAGTGTATTGTATCACATTCTAGTAGTTACATTTAAAAATTTCGTTCTAGGACATTTGGTTTGAGCGCAATCATTAAACTTAATTAAAAAAGTCATTTAAGCCTTTTCACAGTGAGATCTATGCGATATGGCCGAGAAATGTAATTTTGATGTTAACTCCCAAACCGCTGCGCAGAAGTCAACCAAACTTCACCCATTAGTGTATTGTATCACAATCTAGTAGTTACATGTGCAAATTTTGTTCTAGGACATTTGATTTGAGCGCAATCCTCAAACTTGGGTCAAAAAAGCCATTTAAGCCTTTTCACAGTGAGATCTATGCGATATGGCCGAGAAATGTAATTTTGATGTTAACTCCCAAACCGCTGCGCAGAAGTCAACCAAACTTCACCCAATAGTGTATTGTATCACAATCTAGTAGTTACATTTGAAAATTTTGTTCTAGGACATTTTGTTTGAGCGCAATCATCAAACTTTATTAAAAAAGTCATTTAAGCCTTTTCACAGTGAGATCTATGCGATATGGCCGAGAAATGTAAATTTCATGTTAACTCCCAAACCGCTGCGCAGAAGTCAACTAAACTTCACCCAATAGTGTATTGTATCACATTCTAGTAGTTACATTTGAAAATTTTGTTCTAGGACATTTTGTTTGAGCGCAATCATCAAACTTAATTAAAAAAGTCATTTAAGCCTTTTCACAGTGAGATCTATGCGATATGGCCGAGAAATGTAATTTTGATGTTAACTCCCAAACCGCTGCGCATAAGTCAACCAAACTTCACCCAATAGTGTATTTTATCACAATCTAGTAGTTACATGTGGAAATTTGGTTCTAGGACATTTGATTTGAGCGCAATCCTCAAACTTAGGTCAAAAAAGCCATTTAAGCCTTTTCACAGTGAGATCTATGCGATATGGCCGAGAAATGTAATTTTGATGTTAACTCCCAAACCGCTGCGCAGAAGTCAACCAAACTTCACCCAATAGTGTATTTTATCACAATCTAGTAGTTACATTTGGAAATTTAGTTCTAGGACATTTGATTTGAGCGCAATCTTCAAACTTAATTAAAAAAAGTCATTTAAGCGTTTTCACAGTGAGATCTATGCGATATGGCCGAGAAATGTAATTTTGATGTTCACTCCCAAACCGCTGCGCAGAAGTCAACCAAACTTCACCCAATAGTGTATTTTATCACAATCTAGTAGTTACATGTGGAAATTTGGTTCTAGGACATTTGATTTGAGCGCAATCCTCAAACTTAGGTCAAAAAAGCCATTTAAGCCTTTTCACAGTGAGATCTATGCGATATGGCCGAGAAATGTAATTTTGATGTTCACTCCCAAACCGCTGCGCAGAAGTCAACCAAACTTCACCCATTAGTGTATTGTATCACAATCTAGTAGTTACATGTTGAAATTTGGTTCTAGGACATTTGATTTGAGCGCAATCCTCAAACTTAGGTCAAAAAAGCCATTTAAGCCTTTTCACAGTGAGATCTATGCGATATGGCCGAGAAATGTAATTTTGATGTTAACTCCCAAACCGCTGCGCAGAAGTAAACCAAACTTCACCCAATAGTGTATTGTATCACAATCTAGTAGTTACATGTGGAAATTTGGTTCTAGGACATTTGATTTGAGCGCAATCCTCAAACTTAGGTCAAAAAAGCCATTTAAGCCTTTTCACAGTGAGATCTATGCGATATGGCCGAGAAATGTAATTTTGATGTTAACTCCCAAACCGCTGCGCAGAAGTCAACCAAACTTCACCCAATAGTGTATTGTATCACATTCTAGTAGTTACATGTGGAAATTTGGTTCTAGGACATTTGATTTGAGCCTTTTCACAGTGAGATCTATGCGATATGGCCGAGAAATGTAATTTTGATGTTCACTCCCAAACCGCTGCGCAGAAGTCAACCAAACTTCACCCAATAGTGTATTTTATCACAATCTAGTAGTTACATGTGGAAATTTGGTTCTAGGACATTTGATTTGAGCGCAATCCTCAAACTTAGGTCAAAAAAGCCATTTAAGCCTTTTCACAGTGAGATCTATGCGATATGGCCGAGAAATGTAATTTTGATGTTAACTCCCAAACCGCTGCGCAGAAGTCAACCAAACTTCACCCAAAAGTGTATTGTATCACAATCTAGTAGTTACATTTAAAAATTTTGTTCTAGGACATTTTGTTTGAGCGCAATCATCAAACTTAATTAAAAAAGTCATTTAAGCCTTTTCACAGTGAGATCTATGCGATATGGCCGAGAAATTTAATTTTGATGCTAACTCCCAAACCGCTGCGCAGAAGTCAACCAAACTTCACCCAATAGTGTATTGTATCACAATCTAGTAGTTACATTTGAAAATTTTGTTCTAGGACATTTTGTTTGAGCGCAATCATCAAACTTTATTAAAAAAGTCATTTAAGCCTTTTCACAGTGAGATCAATGCGATATGGCCGAGAAATGTAAATTTCATGTTAACTCCCAAACCGCTGCGCAGAAGTCAACCAAACTTCACCCAATAGTGTATTGTATCACATTCTAGTAGTTACATTTAAAAATTTCGTTCTAGGACATTTGGTTTGAGCGCAATCATTAAACTTAATTAAAAAAGTCATTTAAGCCTTTTCACAGTGAGATCTATGCGATATGGCCGAGAAATGTAATTTTGATGTTAACTCCCAAACCGCTGCGCAGAAGTCAACCAAACTTCACCCATTAGTGTATTGTATCACAATCTAGTAGTTACATGTGCAAATTTTGTTCTAGGACATTTGATTTGAGCGCAATCCTCAAACTTGGGTCAAAAAAGCCATTTAAGCCTTTTCACAGTGAGATCTATGCGATATGGCCGAGAAATGTAATTTTGATGTTAACTCCCAAACCGCTGCGCAGAAGTCAACCAAACTTCACCCAATAGTGTATTGTATCACAATCTAGTAGTTACATTTGAAAATTTTGTTCTAGGACATTTTGTTTGAGCGCAATCATCAAACTTTATTAAAAAAGTCATTTAAGCCTTTTCACAGTGAGATCTATGCGATATGGCCGAGAAATGTAAATTTCATGTTAACTCCCAAACCGCTGCGCAGAAGTCAACTAAACTTCACCCAATAGTGTATTGTATCACATTCTAGTAGTTACATTTGAAAATTTTGTTCTAGGACATTTTGTTTGAGCGCAATCATCAAACTTAATTAAAAAAGTCATTTAAGCCTTTTCACAGTGAGATCTATGCGATATGGCCGAGAAATGTAATTTTGATGTTAACTCCCAAACCGCTGCGCATAAGTCAACCAAACTTCACCCAATAGTGTATTTTATCACAATCTAGTAGTTACATGTGGAAATTTGGTTCTAGGACATTTGATTTGAGCGCAATCCTCAAACTTAGGTCAAAAAAGCCATTTAAGCCTTTTCACAGTGAGATCTATGCGATATGGCCGAGAAATGTAATTTTGATGTTAACTCCCAAACCGCTGCGCAGAAGTCAACCAAACTTCACCCAATAGTGTATTTTATCACAATCTAGTAGTTACATTTGGAAATTTAGTTCTAGGACATTTGATTTGAGCGCAATCTTCAAACTTAATTAAAAAAAGTCATTTAAGCGTTTTCACAGTGAGATCTATGCGATATGGCCGAGAAATGTAATTTTGATGTTCACTCCCAAACCGCTGCGCAGAAGTCAACCAAACTTCACCCAATAGTGTATTTTATCACAATCTAGTAGTTACATGTGGAAATTTGGTTCTAGGACATTTGATTTGAGCGCAATCCTCAAACTTAGGTCAAAAAAGCCATTTAAGCCTTTTCACAGTGAGATCTATGCGATATGGCCGAGAAATGTAATTTTGATGTTCACTCCCAAACCGCTGCGCAGAAGTCAACCAAACTTCACCCATTAGTGTATTGTATCACAATCTAGTAGTTACATGTTGAAATTTGGTTCTAGGACATTTGATTTGAGCGCAATCCTCAAACTTAGGTCAAAAAAGCCATTTAAGCCTTTTCACAGTGAGATCTATGCGATATGGCCGAGAAATGTAATTTTGATGTTAACTCCCAAACCGCTGCGCAGAAGTAAACCAAACTTCACCCAATAGTGTATTTTATCACAATCTAGTAGTTACATGTGGAAATTTGGTTCTAGGACATTTGATTTGAGCGCAATCCTCAAACTTAGGTCAAAAAAGCCATTTAAGCCTTTTCACAGTGAGATCTATGCGATATGGCCGAGAAATGTAATTTTGATGTTAACTCCCAAACCGCTGCGCAGAAGTAAACCAAACTTCACCCAATAGTGTATCACAATATAGTAGTTACATTTGAAAATTTTGTTCTAGGACATTTTGTTTGAGCGCAATCATCAAACTTAATTAAAAAAGTCATTTAAGCCTTTTCACAGTGAGATCTATGCGATATGGCCGAGAAATGTAATTTTGATGTTAACTCCCAAACCGCTGCGCAGAAGTCAACCAAACTTCACCCAATAGTGTATTTTATCACAATCTAGTAGTTACATTTGGAAATTTAGTTCTAGGACATTTGGTTTGAGCGCAATCTTCAAACTTAATTAAAAAAAGTCATTTAAGCCTTTTCACAGTGAGATCTATGCGATATGGCCGAGAAATGTAATTTTGATGTTCACTCCCAAACCGCTGCGCAGAAGTCAACCAAACTTCACCCATTAGTGTATTGTATCACAATCTAGTAGTTACATGTTGAAATTTGGTTCTAGGACATTTGATTTGAGCGCAATCCTCAAACTTAGGTCAAAAAAGCCATTTAAGCCTTTTCACAGTGAGATCTATGCGATATGGCCGAGAAATGTAATTTTGATGTTAACTCCCAAACCGCTGCGCAGAAGTCAACCAAACTTCACCCATTAGTGTATTGTATCACAATCTAGTAGTTACATGTAGAAATTTGGTTCTAGGACATTTGATTTGAGCGCAATCCTCAAACGTAGGTCAAAAAAGCCATTTAAGCCTTTTCACAGTGAGATCTATGCGATATGGCTGAGAAAAATAATTTTGATGTTAACTCCCAAACCGCTGCGCAGAAGTAAACCAAACTTCACCCATTAGTGTATTGTATCACAATCTAGTAGTTACATGTGGAAATTTGGTTCTAGGACATTTGATTTGAGCGCAATCCTCAAACTTAGGTCAAAAAAGCCATTTAAGCCTTTTCACAGTGAGATCTATGCGATATGGCCGAGAAATGTAATTTTGATGTTAACTCCCAAACCGCTGCGCAGAAGTCAACCAAACTTCACCCAATAGTGTATTGTATCACATTCTAGTAGTTACATGTGGAAATTTGGTTCTAGGACATTTGATTTGAGCGCAATCCTCAAACTTAGGTCAAAAAAGCCATTTAAGCCTTTTCACAGTGAGATCTATGCGATATGGCCGAGAAATGTAATTTTGATGTTAACTCCCAAACCGCTGCGCAGAAGTCAACCAAACTTCACCCAATAGTGTATTGTATCACATTCTAGTAGTTACATTTGAAAATTTCGTTCTAGGACATTTGGTTTGAGCGCAATCATTAAACTTAGGTCAAAAAAGCCATTTAAGCCTTTTCACAGTGAGATCTATGCGATATGGCCGAGAAATGTAATTTTGATGTTAACTCCCAAACCGCTGCGCAGAAGTAAACCAAACTTCACCCATTAGTGTACTGTATCACAATCTAGTAGTTACATGTAGAAATTTGGTTCTAGGACATTTGATTTGAGCGCAATCCTCAATTTTAGGTCAAACAAGCCATTTAAGCCTTTTCACAGTGAGATCTATGCGATATGGCCGAGAAATGTAATTTTGATGTTAACTCCCAAACCGCTGCGCAGAAGTAAACCAAACTTCACCCAATAGTGTATCACAATCTAGTAGTTACATTTGAAAATTTTGTTCTAGGACATTTTGTTTGAGCGCAATCATCAAACTTAATTAAAAAAGTCATTTAAGCCTTTTCACAGTGAGATCTATGCGATATGGCCGAGAAATGTAATTTTCATGTTAACTCCCAAACCGCTGCGCAGAAGTCAACTAAACTTCACCCAATAGTGTATTGTATCACATTCTAGTAGTTACATTTGAAAATTTTGTTCTAGGACATTTTGTTTGAGCGCAATCATCAAACTTAATTAAAAAAGTCATTTAAGCCTTTTCACAGTGAGATCTATGCGATATGGCCGAGAAATGTAATTTTGATGTTAACTCCCAAACCGCTGCGCATAAGTCAACCAAACTTCACCCAATAGTGTATTTTATCACAATCTAGTAGTTACATGTGGAAATTTGGTTCTAGGACATTTGATTTGAGCGCAATCCTCAAACTTAGGTCAAAAAAGCCATTTAAGCCTTTTCACAGTGAGATCTATGCGATATGGCCGAGAAATGTAATTTTGATGTTAACTCCCAAACCGCTGCGCAGAAGTCAACCAAACTTCACCCAATAGTGTATTTTATCACAATCTAGTAGTTACATTTGGAAATTTAGTTCTAGGACATTTGATTTGAGCGCAATCTTCAAACTTAATTAAAAAAAGTCATTTAAGCGTTTTCACAGTGAGATCTATGCGATATGGCCGAGAAATGTAATTTTGATGTTCACTCCCAAACCGCTGCGCAGAAGTCAACCAAACTTCACCCAATAGTGTATTTTATCACAATCTAGTAGTTACATGTGGAAATTTGGTTCTAGGACATTTGATTTGAGCGCAATCCTCAAACTTAGGTCAAAAAAGCCATTTAAGCCTTTTCACAGTGAGATCTATGCGATATGGCCGAGAAATGTAATTTTGATGTTCACTCCCAAACCGCTGCGCAGAAGTCAACCAAACTTCACCCATTAGTGTATTGTATCACAATCTAGTAGTTACATGTTGAAATTTGGTTCTAGGACATTTGATTTGAGCGCAATCCTCAAACTTAGGTCAAAAAAGCCATTTAAGCCTTTTCACAGTGAGATCTATGCGATATGGCCGAGAAATGTAATTTTGATGTTAACTCCCAAACCGCTGCGCAGAAGTAAACCAAACTTCACCCAATAGTGTATTTTATCACAATCTAGTAGTTACATGTGGAAATTTGGTTCTAGGACATTTGATTTGAGCGCAATCCTCAAACTTAGGTCAAAAAAGCCATTTAAGCCTTTTCACAGTGAGATCTATGCGATATGGCCGAGAAATGTAATTTTGATGTTAACTCCCAAACCGCTGCGCAGAAGTAAACCAAACTTCACCCAATAGTGTATCACAATATAGTAGTTACATTTGAAAATTTTGTTCTAGGACATTTTGTTTGAGCGCAATCATCAAACTTAATTAAAAAAGTCATTTAAGCCTTTTCACAGTGAGATCTATGCGATATGGCCGAGAAATGTAATTTTGATGTTAACTCCCAAACCGCTGCGCAGAAGTCAACCAAACTTCACCCAATAGTGTATTTTATCACAATCTAGTAGTTACATTTGGAAATTTAGTTCTAGGACATTTGGTTTGAGCGCAATCTTCAAACTTAATTAAAAAAAGTCATTTAAGCCTTTTCACAGTGAGATCTATGCGATATGGCCGAGAAATGTAATTTTGATGTTCACTCCCAAACCGCTGCGCAGAAGTCAACCAAACTTCACCCATTAGTGTATTGTATCACAATCTAGTAGTTACATGTTGAAATTTGGTTCTAGGACATTTGATTTGAGCGCAATCCTCAAACTTAGGTCAAAAAAGCCATTTAAGCCTTTTCACAGTGAGATCTATGCGATATGGCCGAGAAATGTAATTTTGATGTTAACTCCCAAACCGCTGCGCAGAAGTCAACCAAACTTCACCCATTAGTGTATTGTATCACAATCTAGTAGTTACATGTAGAAATTTGGTTCTAGGACATTTGATTTGAGCGCAATCCTCAAACGTAGGTCAAAAAAGCCATTTAAGCCTTTTCACAGTGAGATCTATGCGATATGGCTGAGAAAAATAATTTTGATGTTAACTCCCAAACCGCTGCGCAGAAGTAAACCAAACTTCACCCATTAGTGTATTGTATCACAATCTAGTAGTTACATGTGGAAATTTGGTTCTAGGACATTTGATTTGAGCGCAATCCTCAAACTTAGGTCAAAAAAGCCATTTAAGCCTTTTCACAGTGAGATCTATGCGATATGGCCGAGAAATGTAATTTTGATGTTAACTCCCAAACCGCTGCGCAGAAGTCAACCAAACTTCACCCAATAGTGTATTGTATCACATTCTAGTAGTTACATGTGGAAATTTGGTTCTAGGACATTTGATTTGAGCGCAATCCTCAAACTTAGGTCAAAAAAGCCATTTAAGCCTTTTCACAGTGAGATCTATGCGATATGGCCGAGAAATGTAATTTTGATGTTAACTCCCAAACCGCTGCGCAGAAGTCAACCAAACTTCACCCAATAGTGTATTGTATCACATTCTAGTAGTTACATTTGAAAATTTCGTTCTAGGACATTTGGTTTGAGCGCAATCATTAAACTTAGGTCAAAAAAGCCATTTAAGCCTTTTCACAGTGAGATCTATGCGATATGGCCGAGAAATGTAATTTTGATGTTAACTCCCAAACCGCTGCGCAGAAGTAAACCAAACTTCACCCATTAGTGTACTGTATCACAATCTAGTAGTTACATGTAGAAATTTGGTTCTAGGACATTTGATTTGAGCGCAATCCTCAATTTTAGGTCAAACAAGCCATTTAAGCCTTTTCACAGTGAGATCTATGCGATATGGCCGAGAAATGTAATTTTGATGTTAACTCCCAAACCGCTGCGCAGAAGTAAACCAAACTTCACCCAATAGTGTATCACAATCTAGTAGTTACATTTGAAAATTTTGTTCTAGGACATTTTGTTTGAGCGCAATCATCAAACTTAATTAAAAAAGTCATTTAAGCCTTTTCACAGTGAGATCTATGCGATATGGCCGAGAAATGTAATTTTGATGTTAACTCCCAAACCGCTGCGCAGAAGTCAACCAAACTTCACCCAATAGTGTATTTTATCACAATCTAGTAGTTACATTTGGAAATTTAGTTCTAGGACATTTGGTTTGAGCGCAATCTTCAAACTTAATTAAAAAAAGTCATTTAAGCCTTTTCACAGTGAGATCTATGCGATATGGCCGAGAAATGTAATTTTGATGTTCACTCCCAAACCGCTGCGCAGAAGTCAACCAAACTTCACCCATTAGTGTATTGTATCACAATCTAGTAGTTACATGTTGAAATTTGGTTCTAGGACATTTGATTTGAGCGCAATCCTCAAACTTAGGTCAAAAAAGCCATTTAAGCCTTTTCACAGTGAGATCTATGCGATATGGCCGAGAAATGTAATTTTGATGTTAACTCCCAAACCGCTGCGCAGAAGTCAACCAAACTTCACCCATTAGTGTATTGTATCACAATCTAGTAGTTACATGTAGAAATTTGGTTCTAGGACATTTGATTTGAGCGCAATCCTCAAACGTAGGTCAAAAAAGCCATTTAAGCCTTTTCACAGTGAGATCTATGCGATATGGCTGAGAAAAGTAATTTTGATGTTAACTCCCAAACCGCTGCGCAGAAGTAAACCAAACTTCACCCATTAGTGTATTGTATCACAATCTAGTAGTTACATGTGGAAATTTGGTTCTAGGACATTTGATTTGAGCGCAATCCTCAAACTTAGGTCAAAAAAGCCATTTAAGCCTTTTCACAGTGAGATCTATGCGATATGGCCGAGAAATGTAATTTTGATGTTAACTCCCAAACCGCTGCGCAGAAGTCAACCAAACTTCACCCAATAGTGTATTGTATCACATTCTAGTAGTTACATGTGGAAATTTGGTTCTAGGACATTTGATTTGAGCGCAATCCTCAAACTTAGGTCAAAAAAGCCATTTAAGCCTTTTCACAGTGAGATCTATGCGATATGGCCGAGAAATGTAATTTTGATGTTAACTCCCAAACCGCTGCGCAGAAGTCAACCAAACTTCACCCAATAGTGTATTGTATCACAATCTAGTAGTTACATTTGAAAATTTTGTTCTAGGACATTTTGTTTGAACGCAATCATCAAACTTAATTTAAAAAGTCATTTAAGCCTTTTCACAGTGAGATCTATGCGATATGGCCGAGAAATGTAATTTTGATGTTAACTCCCAAACCGCTGCGCAAAAGTCAACCAAACTTCACCCAATATTGTATTGTATCACAATCTAGTAGTTACATTTGGAAATTTAGTTCTAGGACATTTGGTTTGAGCGCAATCTTCAAACTTAATTAAAAACAAGTCATTTAAGCCTTTTCACAGTGAGATCTATGCGATATGGCCGAGAAATGTAATTTTGATGTTAACTCCCAAACCGCTGCGCAGAAGTCAACCAAACTTCACCCAATAGTGTATTTTATCACAATCTAGTAGTTACATTTGGAAATTTAGTTCTACGACATTTGGTTTGAGCGCAATCTTCAAACTTAGTTAAAAAAAGTCATTTAAGGCTTTTCACAGTGAGATCTATGCGATATGGCCGAGAAATGTAATTTTGATGTTAACTCCCAAACCGCTGCGCAGAAGTCAACCAAACTTCACCCAATAGTGTATTTTATCACAATCTAGTAGTTACATGTGCAAATTTGGTTCTAGGACATTTGATTTGAGCGCAATCCTCAAACTTAGGTCAAAAAAGCCATTTAAGCCTTTTCACAGTGAGATCTATGCGATATGGCCGAGAAATGTAATTTTGATGTTAACTCCCAAACCGCTGCGCAGAAGTCAACCAAACTTCACCCATTAGTGTATTGTATCACAATCTAGTAGTTACATTTGGAAATTTGGTTCTAGGACATTTGATTTGAGCGCAATCCTCAAACTTAGGTCAAAAAAGCCATTTAAGCCTTTTCACAGTGAGATCTATGCGATATGGCCGAGAAATGTAATTTTGATGTTAACTCCCAAACCGCTGCGCAGAAGTCAACCAAACTTCACCCATTAGTGTATTGTATCACAATCTAGTAGTTACATGTGCAAATTTTGTTCTAGGACATTTGGTTTGAGCGCAATCATCAAACTTAATTAAAAAAGTCATTTAAGC
The DNA here is from genome assembly GCF_030265065.1 of Corythoichthys intestinalis. Taxonomy (NCBI): domain Eukaryota; kingdom Metazoa; phylum Chordata; class Actinopteri; order Syngnathiformes; family Syngnathidae; genus Corythoichthys; species Corythoichthys intestinalis. The sequence continues at coordinate 4,459,584 of NC_080404.1, forward strand.
CTTTTCACAGTGAGATCTATACGATATGGCCGAGAAATGTAATTTTGATGTTCACTCCCAAACCGCTGCGCAGAAGTCAACCAAACTTCACCCATTAGTGTATTGTATCACAATATAGTAGTTACATGTGGAAATTTGGTTCTAGGACATTTGATTTGAGCGCAATCCTCAAACTTAGGTCAAAAAAGCCATTTAAGCCTTTTCACAGTGAGATCTATGCGATATGGCCGAGAAATGTAATTTTGATGTTAACTCCCAAACCGCTGCGCAGAAGTCAACCAAACTTCACCCAATAGTGTATTTTATCATAATCTATTAGTTACATTTGGAAATTAAGTTCTAGGACATATGGTTTGAGCGCAATCTTCAAACTTAATTAAAAAAAGTCATTTAAGCCTTTTCACAGTGAGATCTATGCGATATGGCTGAGAAATGTAATTTTGATGTTAACTCCCAAACCGCTGCGCCGAAGTCAACCAAACTTCACCCAATAGTGTATTTTATCACAATCTAGTAGTTACATTTGGAAATTTAGTTCTAGGACATTTGGTTTGAACGCAATCATCAAACTTAATTAAAAAAGTCATTTAAGCCTTTTCACAGTGAGATCTACGCGATATGGCCGAGAAATGTAATTTTGATGTTAACTCCCAAACCGCTGCGCAGAAGTCAACCAAACTTCACCCAATAGTGTATTGTATCACAATCTAGTAGTTACATGTGGAAATTTGGTTCTAGGACATTTGATTTGAGCGCAATCCTCAAACTTAGGTCAAAAAAGCCATTTAAGCCTTTTCAAAGTGAGATCTATGCGATATGGCCGAGAAATGTAATTTTGATGTTAACTCCCAAACCGCTGCGCAGAAGTAAACCAAACTTCACCCAATAGTGTATTGTATCACAATCTAGTAGTTACATGTGGAAATTTGGTTCCAGGACATTTGATTTGAGCGCAATCCTCAAACTTAGGTCAAAAAAGCCATTTAAGCCTTTTCACAGTGAGATCTACGCGATATGGCCGAGAAATGTAATTTTGATGTTAACTCCCAAACCGCTGCGCAGAAGTCAACCAAACTTCACCCAATAGTGTATTGTATCACAATCTAGTAGTTACATTTGGAAATTTCGTTCTAGGACATTTGGTTTGAGCGCAATCATCAAACTTAATTAAAAAAGTCATTTAAGCCTTTTCACAGTGAGATCTATACGATATGGCCGAGAAATGTAATTTTGATGTTCACTCCCAAACCGCTGCGCAGAAGTCAACCAAACTTCACCCATTAGTGTATTCTATCACAATCTAGTAGTTACATGTGGAAATTTGGTTCTAGGACATTTGATTTGAGCGCAATCCTCAAACTTAGGTCAAAAAAGCCATTTAAGCCTTTTCACAGTGAGATCTATGCGATATGGCCGAGAAATGTAATTTTGATGTTAACTCCCAAACCGCTGCGCAGAAGTCAACCAAACTTTACCCAATAGTGTATTTTATCATAATCTAGTAGTTACATTTGGAAATTTAGTTCTAGGACATATGGTTTGAGCGCAATCTTCAAACTTAATTTAAAAAAGTCATTTAAGCCTTTTCACAGTGAGATCTATGCGATATGGCTGAGAAATGTAATTTTGATGTTAACTCCCAAACCGCTGCGCCGAAGTCAACCAAACTTCACCCAATAGTGTATTTTATCACAATCTAGTAGTTACATTTGGAAATTTAGTTCTAGGACATTTGGTTTGAGCGCAATCATCAAACTTAATTAAAAAAGTCATTTAAGCCTTTTCACAGTGAGATCTACGCGATATGGCCGAGAAATGTAATTTTGATGTTAACTCCCAAACCGCTGCGCAGAAGTCAACAAAACTTCACCCAATAGTGTATTGTATCACAATCTAGTAGTTACATGTGGAAATTTGGTTCTAGGACATTTGATTTGAGCGCAATCCTCAAACTTAGGTCAAAAAAGCCATTTAGGCCTTTTCACAGTGAGATCTATGCGATATGGCCGAGAAATGTAATTTTGATGTTAACTCCCAAACCGCTGCGCAGAAGTCAACCAAACTTCACCCAATAGTGTATTGTATCACAATCTAGTAGTTACATGTGGAAATTTGGTTCTAGGACATTTGTTTTGAGCGCAATCCTCAAACTTAGGTCAAAAAAGCCATTTAAGCCTTTTCACAGTGAGATCTACGCGATATGGCTGAGAAATGTAATTTTGATGTTAACTCCCAAACCGCTGCGCAGAAGTCAACCAAACTTCACCCAATAGTGTATTGTATCACAATCTAGTAGTTACATTTCGAAATTTCGTTCTAGGACATTTGGTTTGAGCGCAATCATCAAACTTAATTAAAAAAGTCATTTAAGCCTTTTCACAGTGAGATCTATGTGGTATGGCCGAGAAATGTAATTTTGATGTTCACTCCCAAACCGCTGCGCAGAAGTCAACCAAACTTCACCCAATAGTGTATTGTATCACAATCTAGTAGTTACATGTAGAAATTTGGTTCTAGGACATTTGATTTGAGCGCAATCCTCAAACTTAGGTCAAAAAAGCCATTTAAGCCTTTTCACAGTGAGATCTATGCGATATGGCCGAGAAATGTAATTTTGATGTTAACTCCCAAACCGCTGCGCAGAAGTCAACCAAACTTCACCCAATAGTGTATTTTATCACAATTTAGTAGTTATATGTGGAAATTTGGTTCTAGGACATTTGATTTGAGCGCAATCCTCAAACTTAGGTCAAAAAAGCCATTTAAGCCTTTTCACAGTGAGATCTACGCGATATGGCTGAGAAATGTAATTTTGATGTTAACTCCCAAACCGCTGCGCAGAAGTCAACCAAACTTCACCCAATAGTGTATTGTATCACAATCTAGTAGTTACATTTGGAAATTTCGTTCTAGGACATTTGGTTTGAGCGCAATCATCAAACTTAATTAAAAAAGTCATTTAAGCCTTTTCACAGTGCGATATGGCCGAGAAATGTAATTTTGATGTTCACTCCCAAACCGCTGCGCAGAAGTCAACCAAACTTCACCCATTAGTGTATTGTATCACAATCTAGTAGTTACATGTGGAAATTTAATTCTAGGACATTTGATTTGAGCGCAATCCTCAAACTTAGGTCAAAAAAGCCATTTAAGCCTTTTCACAGTAAGATCTATGCGATATGGCTGAGAAATGTAATTTTGATGTTAACTCCCAAACCGCTGCGCAGAAGTCAACCAAACTTCACCCAATAGTGTATTGTATCACAATCTAGTAGTTACATTTGGAAATTTCGTTCTAGGACATTTGGTTTGAGCGCAATCATCAAACTTAATTAAAAAAGTCATTTAAGCCTTTTCACAGTGAGATCTATGCGATATGGCCGAGAAATGTAATTTTGATGTTCACTCCCAAACCGCTGCGCAGAAGTCAACCAAACTTCACCCATTAGTGTATTGTATCACAATCTAGTAGTTACATGTGGAAATTTGGTTCTAGGACATTTGATTTGAGCGCAATCTTCAAACAATTAAAAAAAGTCATTTAAGCGTTTTCACAGTGAGATCTATGCGATATGGCCGAGAAATGTAATTTTGATGTTCACTCCCAAACCGCTGCGCAGAAGTCAACCAAACTTCACCCAATAGTGTATTTTATCACAATCTAGTAGTTACATGTAGAAATTTGGTTCTAGGACATTTGATTTGAGCGCAATCCTCAAACTTAGGTCAAAAAAGCCATTTAAGCCTTTTCACAGTGAGATCTATGCGATATGGCCGAGAAATGTAATTTTGATGTTTACTCCCAAACCGCTGCGCAGAAGTCAACCAAACTTCACCCAATAGTGTATTTTATCACAATCTAGTAGTTACATTTGGAAATTTAGTTCTAGGACATTTGGTTTGAGCGCAATCCTCAAACTTAGGTCAAAAAAGCCATTTAAGCCTTTTCACAGTGAGATCTATGCGATATGGCCGAGAAATGTAATTTTGATGTTAACTCCCAAACCGCTGCGCAGAAGTCAACCAAACTTCACCCAATAGTGTATTTTATCACAATCTAGTAGTTACATTTGGAAATTTAGTTTTAGGACATTTGGTTTGAGCGCAATCTTCAAACTTAATTAAAAAAAGTCATTTAAGCCTTTTCACAGTGAGATCTATGCGATATGGCCGAGAAATGTAATTTTGATGTTCACTCCCAAACCGCTGCGCAGAAGTCAACCAAACTTCACCCATTAGTGTATTGTATCACAATCTAGTAGTTACATGTGGAAATTTGGTTCTAGGACATTTGATTTGAGCGCAATCCTCAAACTTAGGTCAAAAAAGCCATTTAAGCCTTTTCACAGTGAGATCTATGCGATATGGCCGAGAAATGTAATTTTGATGTTAACTCCCAAACCGCTGCGCAGAAGTCAACCAAACTTCACCCATTAGTGTATTGTATCACATTCTAGTAGTTACATGTGGAAATTTAGTTCTAGGACATTTGATTTGAGCGCAATCCTCAAACTTAGGTCAAAAAAGCCATTTAAGCCTTTTCACAGTGAGATCTATGCGATATGGCCGAGAAATGTAATTTTGATGTTAACTCCCAAACCGCTGCGCAGAAGTAAACCAAACTTCACCCATTAGTGTATTGTATCACAATCTAGTAGTTACATGTGGAAATTTGGTTCTAGGACATTTGATTTGAGCGCAATCCTCAAACTTAGGTCAAAAAAGCCATTTAAGCCTTTTCACAGTGAGATCTATGCGATATGGCCGAGAAATGTAATTTTGATGTTAACTCCCAAACCGCTGCGCAGAAGTCAACCAAACTTCACCCAATAGTGTATTGTATCACATTCTAGTAGTTACATGTGGAAATTTGGTTCTAGGACATTTGATTTGAGCGCAATCCTCAAACTTTGGTCAAAAAAGCCATTTAAGCCTTTTCACAGTGAGATCTATGCGATATGGCCGAGAAATGTAATTTTGATGTTAACTCCCAAACCGCTGCGCAGAAGTAAACCAAACTTCACCCAATAGTGTATTGTATCACAATCTAGTAGTTACATGTGGAAATTTGGTTCTAGGACATTTGATTTGAGCGCAATCCTCAAACTTAGGTCAAAAAAGCCATTTAAGCCTTTTCACAGTGAGATCTATGCGATATGGCCGAGAAATGTAATTTTGATGTTAACTCCCAAACCGCTGCGCAGAAGTCAACCAAACTTCACCCAATAGTGTATTGTATCACATTCTAGTAGTTACATGTGGAAATTTGGTTCTAGGACATTTGATTTGAGCCTTTTCACAGTGAGATCTATGCGATATGGCCGAGAAATGTAATTTTGATGTTCACTCCCAAACCGCTGCGCAGAAGTCAACCAAACTTCACCCAATAGTGTATTTTATCACAATCTAGTAGTTACATGTGGAAATTTGGTTCTAGGACATTTGATTTGAGCGCAATCCTCAAACTTAGGTCAAAAAAGCCATTTAAGCCTTTTCACAGTGAGATCTATGCGATATGGCCGAGAAATGTAATTTTGATGTTAACTCCCAAACCGCTGCGCAGAAGTCAACCAAACTTCACCCAAAAGTGTATTGTATCACAATCTAGTAGTTACATTTAAAAATTTTGTTCTAGGACATTTTGTTTGAGCGCAATCATCAAACTTAATTAAAAAAGTCATTTAAGCCTTTTCACAGTGAGATCTATGCGATATGGCCGAGAAATTTAATTTTGATGCTAACTCCCAAACCGCTGCGCAGAAGTCAACCAAACTTCACCCAATAGTGTATTGTATCACAATCTAGTAGTTACATTTGAAAATTTTGTTCTAGGACATTTTGTTTGAGCGCAATCATCAAACTTTATTAAAAAAGTCATTTAAGCCTTTTCACAGTGAGATCAATGCGATATGGCCGAGAAATGTAAATTTCATGTTAACTCCCAAACCGCTGCGCAGAAGTCAACCAAACTTCACCCAATAGTGTATTGTATCACATTCTAGTAGTTACATTTAAAAATTTTGTTCTAGGACATTTGGTTTGAGCGCAATCATTAAACTTAATTAAAAAAGTCATTTAAGCCTTTTCACAGTGAGATCTATGCGATATGGCCGAGAAATGTAATTTTGATGTTAACTCCCAAACCGCTGCGCAGAAGTCAACCAAACTTCACCCATTAGTGTATTGTATCACAATCTAGTAGTTACATGTGCAAATTTTGTTCTAGGACATTTGATTTGAGCGCAATCCTCAAACTTGGGTCAAAAAAGCCATTTAAGCCTTTTCACAGTGAGATCTATGCGATATGGCTGAGAAATGTAATTTTGATGTTAACTCCCAAACCGCTGCGCCGAAGTCAACCAAACTTCACCCAATAGTGTATTTTATCACAATCTAGTAGTTACATTTGGAAATTTAGTTCTAGGACATTTGGTTTGAGCGCAATCATCAAACTTAATTAAAAAAGTCATTTAAGCCTTTTCACAGTGAGATCTATACGATATGGCCGAGAAATGTAATTTTGATGTTAACTCCCAAACCGCTGCGCAGAAGTCAACCAAACTTCACCCATTAGTGTATTGTATCACAATCTAGTAGTTACATTTGGAAATTTGGTTCTAGGACATTTGATTTGAGCGCAATCCTCAAACTTAGGTCAAAAAAGCCATTTAAGCCTTTTCACAGTGAGATCTATGCGATATGGCCGAGAAATGTAATTTTGATGTTAACTCCCAAACCGCTGCGCAGAAGTCAACCAAACTTCACCCATTAGTGTATTGTATCACAATCTAGTAGTTACATGTGCAAATTTTGTTCTAGGACATTTGGTTTGAGCGCAATCATCAAACTTAATTAAAAAAGTCATTTAAGCCTTTTCACAGTGAGATCTATACGATATGGCCGAGAAATGTAATTTTGATGTTCACTCCCAAACCGCTGCGCAGAAGTCAACCAAACTTCACCCATTAGTGTATTGTATCACAATATAGTAGTTACATGTGGAAATTTGGTTCTAGGACATTTGATTTGAGCGCAATCCTCAAACTTAGGTCAAAAAAGCCATTTAAGCCTTTTCACAGTGAGATCTATGCGATATGGCCGAGAAATGTAATTTTGATGTTAACTCCCAAACCGCTGCGCAGAAGTCAACCAAACTTCACCCAATAGTGTATTTTATCATAATCTATTAGTTACATTTGGAAATTAAGTTCTAGGACATATGGTTTGAGCGCAATCTTCAAACTTAATTAAAAAAAGTCATTTAAGCCTTTTCACAGTGAGATCTATGCGATATGGCTGAGAAATGTAATTTTGATGTTAACTCCCAAACCGCTGCGCCGAAGTCAACCAAACTTCACCCAATAGTGTATTTTATCACAATCTAGTAGTTACATTTGGAAATTTAGTTCTAGGACATTTGGTTTGAGCGCAATCATCAAACTTAATTAAAAAAGTCATTTAAGCCTTTTCACAGTGAGATCTACGCGATATGGCCGAGAAATGTAATTTTGATGTTAACTCCCAAACCGCTGCGCAGAAGTCAACCAAACTTCACCCAATAGTGTATTGTATCACAATCTAGTAGTTACATGTGGAAATTTGGTTCTAGGACATTTGATTTGAGCGCAATCCTCAAACTTAGGTCAAAAAAGCCATTTAAGCCTTTTCAAAGTGAGATCTATGCGATATGGCCGAGAAATGTAATTTTGATGTTAACTCCCAAACCGCTGCGCAGAAGTAAACCAAACTTCACCCAATAGTGTATTGTATCACAATCTAGTAGTTACATGTGGAAATTTGGTTCCAGGACATTTGATTTGAGCGCAATCCTCAAACTTAGGTCAAAAAAGCCATTTAAGCCTTTTCACAGTGAGATCTACGCGATATGGCCGAGAAATGTAATTTTGATGTTAACTCCCAAACCGCTGCGCAGAAGTCAACCAAACTTCACCCAATAGTGTATTGTATCACAATCTAGTAGTTACATTTGGAAATTTCGTTCTAGGACATTTGGTTTGAGCGCAATCATCAAACTTAATTAAAAAAGTCATTTAAGCCTTTTCACAGTGAGATCTATACGATATGGCCGAGAAATGTAATTTTGATGTTCACTCCCAAACCGCTGCGCAGAAGTCAACCAAACTTCACCCATTAGTGTATTCTATCACAATCTAGTAGTTACATGTGGAAATTTGGTTCTAGGACATTTGATTTGAGCGCAATCCTCAAACTTAGGTCAAAAAAGCCATTTAAGCCTTTTCACAGTGAGATCTATGCGATATGGCCGAGAAATGTAATTTTGATGTTAACTCCCAAACCGCTGCGCAGAAGTCAACCAAACTTTACCCAATAGTGTATTTTATCATAATCTAGTAGTTACATTTGGAAATTTAGTTCTAGGACATATGGTTTGAGCGCAATCTTCAAACTTAATTAAAAAAAGTCATTTAAGCCTTTTCACAGTGAGATCTATGCGATATGGCTGAGAAATGTAATTTTGATGTTAACTCCCAAACCGCTGCGCCGAAGTCAACCAAACTTCACCCAATAGTGTATTTTATCACAATCTAGTAGTTACATTTGGAAATTTAGTTCTAGGACATTTGGTTTGAGCGCAATCATCAAACTTAATTAAAAAAGTCATTTAAGCCTTTTCACAGTGAGATCTACGCGATATGGCCGAGAAATGTAATTTTGATGTTAACTCCCAAACCGCTGCGCAGAAGTCAACAAAACTTCACCCAATAGTGTATTGTATCACAATCTAGTAGTTACATGTGGAAATTTGGTTCTAGGACATTTGATTTGAGCGCAATCCTCAAACTTAGGTCAAAAAAGCCATTTAGGCCTTTTCACAGTGAGATCTATGCGATATGGCCGAGAAATGTAATTTTGATGTTAACTCCCAAACCGCTGCGCAGAAGTCAACCAAACTTCACCCAATAGTGTATTGTATCACAATCTAGTAGTTACATGTGGAAATTTGGTTCTAGGACATTTGTTTTGAGCGCAATCCTCAAACTTAGGTCAAAAAAGCCATTTAAGCCTTTTCACAGTGAGATCTACGCGATATGGCTGAGAAATGTAATTTTGATGTTAACTCCCAAACCGCTGCGCAGAAGTCAACCAAACTTCACCCAATAGTGTATTGTATCACAATCTAGTAGTTACATTTCGAAATTTCGTTCTAGGACATTTGGTTTGAGCGCAATCATCAAACTTAATTAAAAAAGTCATTTAAGCCTTTTCACAGTGAGATCTATGTGGTATGGCCGAGAAATGTAATTTTGATGTTCACTCCCAAACCGCTGCGCAGAAGTCAACCAAACTTCACCCAATAGTGTATTGTATCACAATCTAGTAGTTACATGTAGAAATTTGGTTCTAGGACATTTGATTTGAGCGCAATCCTCAAACTTAGGTCAAAAAAGCCATTTAAGCCTTTTCACAGTGAGATCTATGCGATATGGCCGAGAAATGTAATTTTGATGTTAACTCCCAAACCGCTGCGCAGAAGTCAACCAAACTTCACCCAATAGTGTATTTTATCACAATTTAGTAGTTATATGTGGAAATTTGGTTCTAGGACATTTGATTTGAGCGCAATCCTCAAACTTAGGTCAAAAAAGCCATTTAAGCCTTTTCACAGTGAGATCTACGCGATATGGCTGAGAAATGTAATTTTGATGTTAACTCCCAAACCGCTGCGCAGAAGTCAACCAAACTTCACCCAATAGTGTATTGTATCACAATCTAGTAGTTACATTTGGAAATTTCGTTCTAGGACATTTGGTTTGAGCGCAATCATCAAACTTAATTAAAAAAGTCATTTAAGCCTTTTCACAGTGCGATATGGCCGAGAAATGTAATTTTGATGTTCACTCCCAAACCGCTGCGCAGAAGTCAACCAAACTTCACCCATTAGTGTATTGTATCACAATCTAGTAGTTACATGTGGAAATTTAATTCTAGGACATTTGATTTGAGCGCAATCCTCAAACTTAGGTCAAAAAAGCCATTTAAACCTTTTCACAGTAAGATCTATGCGATATGGCTGAGAAATGTAATTTTGATGTTAACTCCCAAACCGCTGCGCAGAAGTCAACCAAACTTCACCCAATAGTGTATTGTATCACAATCTAGTAGTTACATTTGGAAATTTCGTTCTAGGACATTTGGTTTGAGCGCAATCATCAAACTTAATTAAAAAAGTCATTTAAGCCTTTTCACAGTGAGATCTATGCGATATGGCCGAGAAATGTAATTTTGATGTTCACTCCCAAACCGCTGCGCAGAAGTCAACCAAACTTCACCCATTAGTGTATTGTATCACAATCTAGTAGTTACATGTGGAAATTTGGTTCTAGGACATTTGATTTGAGCGCAATCTTCAAACAATTAAAAAAAGTCATTTAAGCGTTTTCACAGTGAGATCTATGCGATATGGCCGAGAAATGTAATTTTGATGTTCACTCCCAAACCGCTGCGCAGAAGTCAACCAAACTTCACCCAATAGTGTATTTTATCACAATCTAGTAGTTACATGTAGAAATTTGGTTCTAGGACATTTGATTTGAGCGCAATCCTCAAACTTAGGTCAAAAAAGCCATTTAAGCCTTTTCACAGTGAGATCTATGCGATATGGCCGAGAAATGTAATTTTGATGTTAACTCCCAAACCGCTGCGCAGAAGTCAACCAAACTTCACCCAATAGTGTATTTTATCACAATCTAGTAGTTACATTTGGAAATTTAGTTCTAGGACATTTGGTTTGAGCGCAATCCTCAAACTTAGGTCAAAAAAGCCATTTAAGCCTTTTCACAGTGAGATCTATGCGATATGGCCGAGAAATGTAATTTTGATGTTAACTCCCAAACCGCTGCGCAGAAGTCAACCAAACTTCACCCAATAGTGTATTTTATCACAATCTAGTAGTTACATTTGGAAATTTAGTTTTAGGACATTTGGTTTGAGCGCAATCTTCAAACTTAATTAAAAAAAGTCATTTAAGCCTTTTCACAGTGAGATCTATGCGATATGGCCGAGAAATGTAATTTTGATGTTCACTCCCAAACCGCTGCGCAGAAGTCAACCAAACTTCACCCATTAGTGTATTGTATCACAATCTAGTAGTTACATGTGGAAATTTGGTTCTAGGACATTTGATTTGAGCGCAATCCTCAAACTTAGGTCAAAAAAGCCATTTAAGCCTTTTCACAGTGAGATCTATGCGATATGGCCGAGAAATGTAATTTTGATGTTAACTCCCAAACCGCTGCGCAGAAGTCAACCAAACTTCACCCATTAGTGTATTGTATCACATTCTAGTAGTTACATGTGGAAATTTAGTTCTAGGACATTTGATTTGAGCGCAATCCTCAAACTTAGGTCAAAAAAGCCATTTAAGCCTTTTCACAGTGAGATCTATGCGATATGGCCGAGAAATGTAATTTTGATTTTAACTCCCAAACCGCTGCGCAGAAGTAAACCAAACTTCACCCATTAGTGTATTGTATCACAATCTAGTAGTTACATGTGGAAATTTGGTTCTAGGACATTTGATTTGAGCGCAATCCTCAAACTTAGGTCAAAAAAGCCATTTAAGCCTTTTCACAGTGAGATCTATGCGATATGGCCGAGAAATGTAATTTTGATGTTAACTCCCAAACCGCTGCGCAGAAGTCAACCAAACTTCACCCAATAGTGTATTGTATCACATTCTAGTAGTTACATGTGGAAATTTGGTTCTAGGACATTTGATTTGAGCGCAATCCTCAAACTTTGGTCAAAAAAGCCATTTAAGCCTTTTCACAGTGAGATCTATGCGATATGGCCGAGAAATGTAATTTTGATGTTAACTCCCAAACCGCTGCGCAGAAGTAAACCAAACTTCACCCAATAGTGTATTGTATCACAATCTAGTAGTTACATGTGGAAATTTGGTTCTAGGACATTTGATTTGAGCGCAATCCTCAAACTTAGGTCAAAAAAGCCATTTAAGCCTTTTCACAGTGAGATCTATGCGATATGGCCGAGAAATGTAATTTTGATGTTAACTCCCAAACCGCTGCGCAGAAGTCAACCAAACTTCACCCAATAGTGTATTGTATCACATTCTAGTAGTTACATGTGGAAATTTGGTTCTAGGACATTTGATTTGAGCCTTTTCACAGTGAGATCTATGCGATATGGCCGAGAAATGTAATTTTGATGTTCACTCCCAAACCGCTGCGCAGAAGTCAACCAAACTTCACCCAATAGTGTATTTTATCACAATCTAGTAGTTACATGTGGAAATTTGGTTCTAGGACATTTGATTTGAGCGCAATCCTCAAACTTAGGTCAAAAAAGCCATTTAAGCCTTTTCACAGTGAGATCTATGCGATATGGCCGAGAAATGTAATTTTGATGTTAACTCCCAAACCGCTGCGCAGAAGTCAACCAAACTTCACCCAAAAGTGTATTGTATCACAATCTAGTAGTTACATTTAAAAATTTTGTTCTAGGACATTTTGTTTGAGCGCAATCATCAAACTTAATTAAAAAAGTCATTTAAGCCTTTTCACAGTGAGATCTATGCGATATGGCCGAGAAATTTAATTTTGATGCTAACTCCCAAACCGCTGCGCAGAAGTCAACCAAACTTCACCCAATAGTGTATTGTATCACAATCTAGTAGTTACATTTGAAAATTTTGTTCTAGGACATTTTGTTTGAGCGCAATCATCAAACTTTATTAAAAAAGTCATTTAAGCCTTTTCACAGTGAGATCAATGCGATATGGCCGAGAAATGTAAATTTCATGTTAACTCCCAAACCGCTGCGCAGAAGTCAACCAAACTTCACCCAATAGTGTATTGTATCACATTCTAGTAGTTACATTTAAAAATTTTGTTCTAGGACATTTGGTTTGAGCGCAATCATTAAACTTAATTAAAAAAGTCATTTAAGCCTTTTCACAGTGAGATCTATGCGATATGGCCGAGAAATGTAATTTTGATGTTAACTCCCAAACCGCTGCGCAGAAGTCAACCAAACTTCACCCATTAGTGTATTGTATCACAATCTAGTAGTTACATGTGCAAATTTTGTTCTAGGACATTTGATTTGAGCGCAATCCTCAAACTTAGGTCAAAAAAGCCATTTAAGCCTTTTCACAGTGAGATCTATGCGATATGGCCGAGAAATGTAATTTTGATTTTAACTCCCAAACCGCTGCGCAGAAGTAAACCAAACTTCACCCATTAGTGTATTGTATCACAATCTAGTAGTTACATGTGGAAATTTGGTTCTAGGACATTTGATTTGAGCGCAATCCTCAAACTTAGGTCAAAAAAGCCATTTAAGCCTTTTCACAGTGAGATCTATGCGATATGGCCGAGAAATGTAATTTTGATGTTAACTCCCAAACCGCTGCGCAGAAGTCAACCAAACTTCACCCAATAGTGTATTGTATCACATTCTAGTAGTTACATGTGGAAATTTGGTTCTAGGACATTTGATTTGAGCGCAATCCTCAAACTTTGGTCAAAAAAGCCATTTAAGCCTTTTCACAGTTAGATCTATGCGATATGGCCGAGAAATGTAATTTTGATGTTAACTCCCAAACCGCTGCGCAGAAGTAAACCAAACTTCACCCAATAGTGTATTGTATCACAATCTAGTAGTTACATGTGGAAATTTGGTTCTAGGACATTTGATTTGAGCGCAATCCTCAAACTTAGGTCAAAAAAGCCATTTAAGCCTTTTCACAGTGAGATCTATGCGATATGGCCGAGAAATGTAATTTTGATGTTAACTCCCAAACCGCTGCGCAGAAGTCAACCAAACTTCACCCAATAGTGTATTGTATCACATTCTAGTAGTTACATGTGGAAATTTGGTTCTAGGACATTTGATTTGAGCCTTTTCACAGTGAGATCTATGCGATATGGCCGAGAAATGTAATTTTGATGTTCACTCCCAAACCGCTGCGCAGAAGTCAACCAAACTTCACCCAATAGTGTATTTTATCACAATCTAGTAGTTACATGTGGAAATTTGGTTCTAGGACATTTGATTTGAGCGCAATCCTCAAACTTAGGTCAAAAAAGCCATTTAAGCCTTTTCACAGTGAGATCTATGCGATATGGCCGAGAAATGTAATTTTGATGTTAACTCCCAAACCGCTGCGCAGAAGTCAACCAAACTTCACCCAAAAGTGTATTGTATCACAATCTAGTAGTTACATTTAAAAATTTTGTTCTAGGACATTTTGTTTGAGCGCAATCATCAAACTTAATTAAAAAAGTCATTTAAGCCTTTTCACAGTGAGATCTATGCGATATGGCCGAGAAATTTAATTTTGATGCTAACTCCCAAACCGCTGCGCAGAAGTCAACCAAACTTCACCCAATAGTGTATTGTATCACAATCTAGTAGTTACATTTGAAAATTTTGTTCTAGGACATTTTGTTTGAGCGCAATCATCAAACTTTATTAAAAAAGTCATTTAAGCCTTTTCACAGTGAGATCTATGCGATATGGCCGAGAAATGTAATTTTGATGTTAACTCCCAAACCGCTGCGCAGAAGTCAACCAAACTTCACCCATTAGTGTATTGTATCACAATCTAGTAGTTACATGTGCAAATTTTGTTCTAGGACATTTGATTTGAGCGCAATCCTCAAACTTGGGTCAAAAAAGCCATTTAAGCCTTTTCACAGTGAGATCTATGCGATATGGCTGAGAAATGTAATTTTGATGTTAACTCCCAAACCGCTGCGCCGAAGTCAACCAAACTTCACCCAATAGTGTATTTTATCACAATCTAGTAGTTACATTTGGAAATTTAGTTCTAGGACATTTGGTTTGAGCGCAATCATCAAACTTAATTAAAAAAGTCATTTAAGCCTTTTCACAGTGAGATCTATACGATATGGCCGAGAAATGTAATTTTGATGTTCACTCCCAAACCGCTGCGCAGAAGTCAACCAAACTTCACCCATTAGTGTATTCTATCACAATCTAGTAGTTACATGTGGAAATTTGGTTCTAGGACATTTGATTTGAGCGCAATCCTCAAACTTAGGTCAAAAAAGCCATTTAAGCCTTTTCACAGTGAGATCTATGCGATATGGCCGAGAAATGTAATTTTGATGTTAACTCCCAAACCGCTGCGCAGAAGTCAACCAAACTTTACCCAATAGTGTATTTTATCATAATCTAGTAGTTACATTTGGAAATTTAGTTCTAGGACATATGGTTTGAGCGCAATCTTCAAACTTAATTAAAAAAAGTCATTTAAGCCTTTTCACAGTGAGATCTATGCGATATGGCTGAGAAATGTAATTTTGATGTTAACTCCCAAACCGCTGCGCCGAAGTCAACCAAACTTCACCCAATAGTGTATTTTATCACAATCTAGTAGTTACATTTGGAAATTTAGTTCTAGGACATTTGGTTTGAGCGCAATCATCAAACTTAATTAAAAAAGTCATTTAAGCCTTTTCACAGTGAGATCTACGCGATATGGCCGAGAAATGTAATTTTGATGTTCACTCCCAAACCGCTGCGCAGAAGTCAACAAAACTTCACCCAATAGTGTATTGTATCACAATCTAGTAGTTACAAGTGGAAATTTGGTTCTAGGACATTTGATTTGAGCGCAATCCTCAAACTTAGGTCAAAAAAGCCATTTAGGCCTTTTCACAGTGAGATCTATGCGATATGGCCGAGAAATGTAATTTTGATGTTAACTCCCAAACCGCTGCGCAGAAGTCAACCAAACTTCACCCAATAGTGTATTGTATCACAATCTAGTAGTTACATGTGGAAATTTGGTTCTAGGACATTTGTTTTGAGCGCAATCCTCAAACTTAGGTCAAAAAAGCCATTTAAGCCTTTTCACAGTGAGATCTACGCGATATGGCTGAGAAATGTAATTTTGATGTTAACTCCCAAACCGCTGCGCAGAAGTCAACCAAACTTCACCCAATAGTGTATTGTATCACAATCTAGTAGTTACATTTCGAAATTTCGTTCTAGGACATTTGGTTTGAGCGCAATCATCAAACTTAATTAAAAAAGTCATTTAAGCCTTTTCACAGTGAGATCTATGTGGTATGGCCGAGAAATGTAATTTTGATGTTCACTCCCAAACCGCTGCGCAGAAGTCAACCAAACTTCACCCAATAGTGTATTGTATCACAATCTAGTAGTTACATGTAGAAATTTGGTTCTAGGACATTTGATTTGAGCGCAATCCTCAAACTTAGGTCAAAAAAGCCATTTAAGCCTTTTCACAGTGAGATCTATGCGATATGGCCGAGAAATGTAATTTTGATGTTAACTCCCAAACCGCTGCGCAGAAGTCAACCAAACTTCACCCAATAGTGTATTTTATCACAATTTAGTAGTTATATGTGGAAATTTGGTTCTAGGACATTTGATTTGAGCGCAATCCTCAAACTTAGGTCAAAAAAGCCATTTAAGCCTTTTCACAGTGAGATCTACGCGATATGGCTGAGAAATGTAATTTTGATGTTAACTCCCAAACCGCTGCGCAGAAGTCAACCAAACTTCACCCAATAGTGTATTGTATCACAATCTAGTAGTTACATTTGGAAATTTCGTTCTAGGACATTTGGTTTGAGCGCAATCATCAAACTTAATTAAAAAAGTCATTTAAGCCTTTTCACAGTGCGATATGGCCGAGAAATGTAATTTTGATGTTCACTCCCAAACCGCTGCGCAGAAGTCAACCAAACTTCACCCATTAGTGTATTGTATCACAATCTAGTAGTTACATGTGGAAATTTAATTCTAGGACATTTGATTTGAGCGCAATCCTCAAACTTAGGTCAAAAAAGCCATTTAAGCCTTTTCACAGTAAGATCTATGCGATATGGCTGAGAAATGTAATTTTGATGTTAACTCCCAAACCGCTGCGCAGAAGTCAACCAAACTTCACCCAATAGTGTATTGTATCACAATCTAGTAGTTACATTTGGAAATTTCGTTCTAGGACATTTGGTTTGAGCGCAATCATCAAACTTAATTAAAAAAGTCATTTAAGCCTTTTCACAGTGAGATCTATGCGATATGGCCGAGAAATGTAATTTTGATGTTAACTCCCAAACCGCTGCGCAGAAGTCAACCAAACTTCACCCAATAGTGTATTGTATCACATTCTAGTAGTTACATTTAAAAATTTTGTTCTAGGACATTTGGTTTGAGCGCAATCATTAAACTTAATTAAAAAAGTCATTTAAGCCTTTTCACAGTGAGATCTATGCGATATGGCCGAGAAATGTAATTTTGATGTTAACTCCCAAACCGCTGCGCAGAAGTCAACCAAACTTCACCCATTAGTGTATTGTATCACAATCTAGTAGTTACATGTGCAAATTTTGTTCTAGGACATTTGATTTGAGCGCAATCCTCAAACTTAGGTCAAAAAAGCCATTTAAGCCTTTTCACAGTGAGATCTATGCGATATGGCCGAGAAATGTAATTTTGATTTTAACTCCCAAACCGCTGCGCAGAAGTAAACCAAACTTCACCCATTAGTGTATTGTATCACAATCTAGTAGTTACATGTGGAAATTTGGTTCTAGGACATTTGATTTGAGCGCAATCCTCAAACTTAGGTCAAAAAAGCCATTTAAGCCTTTTCACAGTGAGATCTATGCGATATGGCCGAGAAATGTAATTTTGATGTTAACTCCCAAACCGCTGCGCAGAAGTCAACCAAACTTCACCCAATAGTGTATTGTATCACATTCTAGTAGTTACATGTGGAAATTTGGTTCTAGGACATTTGATTTGAGCGCAATCCTCAAACTTTGGTCAAAAAAGCCATTTAAGCCTTTTCACAGTTAGATCTATGCGATATGGCCGAGAAATGTAATTTTGATGTTAACTCCCAAACCGCTGCGCAGAAGTAAACCAAACTTCACCCAATAGTGTATTGTATCACAATCTAGTAGTTACATGTGGAAATTTGGTTCTAGGACATTTGATTTGAGCGCAATCCTCAAACTTAGGTCAAAAAAGCCATTTAAGCCTTTTCACAGTGAGATCTATGCGATATGGCCGAGAAATGTAATTTTGATGTTAACTCCCAAACCGCTGCGCAGAAGTCAACCAAACTTCACCCAAAAGTGTATTGTATCACAATCTAGTAGTTACATTTAAAAATTTTGTTCTAGGACATTTTGTTTGAGCGCAATCATCAAACTTAATTAAAAAAGTCATTTAAGCCTTTTCACAGTGAGATCTATGCGATATGGCCGAGAAATTTAATTTTGATGCTAACTCCCAAACCGCTGCGCAGAAGTCAACCAAACTTCACCCAATAGTGTATTGTATCACAATCTAGTAGTTACATTTGAAAATTTTGTTCTAGGACATTTTGTTTGAGCGCAATCATCAAACTTTATTAAAAAAGTCATTTAAGCCTTTTCACAGTGAGATCTATGCGATATGGCCGAGAAATGTAATTTTGATGTTAACTCCCAAACCGCTGCGCAGAAGTCAACCAAACTTCACCCATTAGTGTATTGTATCACAATCTAGTAGTTACATGTGCAAATTTTGTTCTAGGACATTTGATTTGAGCGCAATCCTCAAACTTGGGTCAAAAAAGCCATTTAAGCCTTTTCACAGTGAGATCTATGCGATATGGCTGAGAAATGTAATTTTGATGTTAACTCCCAAACCGCTGCGCCGAAGTCAACCAAACTTCACCCAATAGTGTATTTTATCACAATCTAGTAGTTACATTTGGAAATTTAGTTCTAGGACATTTGGTTTGAGCGCAATCATCAAACTTAATTAAAAAAGTCATTTAAGCCTTTTCACAGTGAGATCTATACGATATGGCCGAGAAATGTAATTTTGATGTTCACTCCCAAACCGCTGCGCAGAAGTCAACCAAACTTCACCCATTAGTGTATTCTATCACAATCTAGTAGTTACATGTGGAAATTTGGTTCTAGGACATTTGATTTGAGCGCAATCCTCAAACTTAGGTCAAAAAAGCCATTTAAGCCTTTTCACAGTGAGATCTATGCGATATGGCCGAGAAATGTAATTTTGATGTTAACTCCCAAACCGCTGCGCAGAAGTCAACCAAACTTTACCCAATAGTGTATTTTATCATAATCTAGTAGTTACATTTGGAAATTTAGTTCTAGGACATATGGTTTGAGCGCAATCTTCAAACTTAATTAAAAAAAGTCATTTAAGCCTTTTCACAGTGAGATCTATGCGATATGGCTGAGAAATGTAATTTTGATGTTAACTCCCAAACCGCTGCGCCGAAGTCAACCAAACTTCACCCAATAGTGTATTTTATCACAATCTAGTAGTTACATTTGGAAATTTAGTTCTAGGACATTTGGTTTGAGCGCAATCATCAAACTTAATTAAAAAAGTCATTTAAGCCTTTTCACAGTGAGATCTACGCGATATGGCCGAGAAATGTAATTTTGATGTTCACTCCCAAACCGCTGCGCAGAAGTCAACAAAACTTCACCCAATAGTGTATTGTATCACAATCTAGTAGTTACAAGTGGAAATTTGGTTCTAGGACATTTGATTTGAGCGCAATCCTCAAACTTAGGTCAAAAAAGCCATTTAGGCCTTTTCACAGTGAGATCTATGCGATATGGCCGAGAAATGTAATTTTGATGTTAACTCCCAAACCGCTGCGCAGAAGTCAACCAAACTTCACCCAATAGTGTATTGTATCACAATCTAGTAGTTACATGTGGAAATTTGGTTCTAGGACATTTGTTTTGAGCGCAATCCTCAAACTTAGGTCAAAAAAGCCATTTAAGCCTTTTCACAGTGAGATCTACGCGATATGGCTGAGAAATGTAATTTTGATGTTAACTCCCAAACCGCTGCGCAGAAGTCAACCAAACTTCACCCAATAGTGTATTGTATCACAATCTAGTAGTTACATTTCGAAATTTCGTTCTAGGACATTTGGTTTGAGCGCAATCATCAAACTTAATTAAAAAAGTAATTTAAGCCTTTTCACAGTGAGATCTATGTGGTATGGCCGAGAAATGTAATTTTGATGTTCACTCCCAAACCGCTGCGCAGAAGTCAACCAAACTTCACCCAATAGTGTATTGTATCACAATCTAGTAGTTACATGTAGAAATTTGGTTCTAGGACATTTGATTTGAGCGCAATCCTCAAACTTAGGTCAAAAAAGCCATTTAAGCCTTTTCACAGTGAGATCTATGCGATATGGCCGAGAAATGTAATTTTGATGTTAACTCCCAAACCGCTGCGCAGAAGTCAACCAAACTTCACCCAATAGTGTATTTTATCACAATTTAGTAGTTATATGTGGAAATTTGGTTCTAGGACATTTGATTTGAGCGCAATCCTCAAACTTAGGTCAAAAAAGCCATTTAAGCCTTTTCACAGTGAGATCTACGCGATATGGCTGAGAAATGTAATTTTGATGTTAACTCCCAAACCGCTGCGCAGAAGTCAACCAAACTTCACCCAATAGTGTATTGTATCACAATCTAGTAGTTACATTTGGAAATTTCGTTCTAGGACATTTGGTTTGAGCGCAATCATCAAACTTAATTAAAAAAGTCATTTAAGCCTTTTCACAGTGCGATATGGCCGAGAAATGTAATTTTGATGTTCACTCCCAAACCGCTGCGCAGAAGTCAACCAAACTTCACCCATTAGTGTATTGTATCACAATCTAGTAGTTACATGTGGAAATTTAATTCTAGGACATTTGATTTGAGCGCAATCCTCAAACTTAGGTCAAAAAAGCCATTTAAGCCTTTTCACAGTAAGATCTATGCGATATGGCTGAGAAATGTAATTTTGATGTTAACTCCCAAACCGCTGCGCAGAAGTCAACCAAACTTCACCCAATAGTGTATTGTATCACAATCTAGTAGTTACATTTGGAAATTTCGTTCTAGGACATTTGGTTTGAGCGCAATCATCAAACTTAATTAAAAAAGTCATTTAAGCCTTTTCACAGTGAGATCTATGCGATATGGCCGAGAAATGTAATTTTGATGTTCACTCCCAAACCGCTGCGCAGAAGTCAACCAAACTTCACCCATTAGTGTATTGTATCACAATCTAGTAGTTACATGTGGAAATTTGGTTCTAGGACATTTGATTTGAGCGCAATCTTCAAACAATTAAAAAAAGTCATTTAAGCGTTTTCACAGTGAGATCTATGCGATATGGCCGAGAAATGTAATTTTGATGTTCACTCCCAAACCGCTGCGCAGAAGTCAACCAAACTTCACCCAATAGTGTATTTTATCACAATCTAGTAGTTACATGTAGAAATTTGGTTCTAGGACATTTGATTTGAGCGCAATCCTCAAACTTAGGTCAAAAAAGCCATTTAAGCCTTTTCACAGTGAGATCTATGCGATATGGCCGAGAAATGTAATTTTGATGTTAACTCCCAAACCGCTGCGCAGAAGTCAACCAAACTTCACCCATTAGTGTATTGTATCACATTCTAGTAGTTACATGTGGAAATTTAGTTCTAGGACATTTGATTTGAGCGCAATCCTCAAACTTAGGTCAAAAAAGCCATTTAAGCCTTTTCACAGTGAGATCTATGCGATATGGCCGAGAAATGTAATTTTGATGTTAACTCCCAAACCGCTGCGCAGAAGTAAACCAAACTTCACCCATTAGTGTATTGTATCACAATCTTGTAGTTACATGTGGAAATTTGGTTCTAGGACATTTGATTTGAGCGCAATCCTCAAACTTAGGTCAAAAAAGCCATTTAAGCCTTTTCACAGTGAGATCTATGCGATATGGCCGAGAAATGTAATTTTGATGTTAACTCCCAAACCGCTGCGCAGAAGTCAACCAAACTTCACCCAATAGTGTATTGTATCACATTCTAGTAGTTACATGTGGAAATTTGGTTCTAGGACATTTGATTTGAGCCTTTTCACAGTGAGATCTATGCGATATGGCCGAGAAATGTAATTTTGATGTTCACTCCCAAACCGCTGCGCAGAAGTAAACCAAACTTCACCCATTAGTGTATTGTATCACAATCTAGTAGTTACATGTGGAAATTTGGTTCTAGGACATTTGATTTGAGCGCAATCCTCAAACTTAGGTCAAAAAAGCCATTTAAGCCTTTTCACAGTGAGATCTATGCGATATGGCCGAGAAATGTAATTTTGATGTTAACTCCCAAACCGCTGCGCAGAAGTCAACCAAACTTCACCCAATAGTGTATTGTATCACATTCTAGTAGTTACATGTGGAAATTTGGTTCTAGGACATTTGATTTGAGCCTTTTCACAGTGAGATCTATGCGATATGGCCGAGAAATGTAATTTTGATGTTCACTCCCAAACCGCTGCGCAGAAGTCAACCAAACTTCACCCAATAGTGTATTTTATCACAATCTAGTAGTTACATGTGGAAATTTGGTTCTAGGACATTTGATTTGAGCGCAATCCTCAAACTTAGGTCAAAAAAGCCATTTAAGCCTTTTCACAGTGAGATCTATGCGATATGGCCGAGAAATGTAATTTTGATGTTAACTCCCAAACCGCTGCGCAGAAGTCAACCAAACTTCACCCAAAAGTGTATTGTATCACAATCTAGTAGTTACATTTAAAAATTTTGTTCTAGGACATTTTGTTTGAGCGCAATCATCAAACTTAATTAAAAAAGTCATTTAAGCCTTTTCACAGTGAGATCTATGCGATATGGCCGAGAAATTTAATTTTGATGCTAACTCCCAAACCGCTGCGCAGAAGTCAACCAAACTTCACCCAATAGTGTATTGTATCACAATCTAGTAGTTACATTTGAAAATTTTGTTCTAGGACATTTTGTTTGAGCGCAATCATCAAACTTTATTAAAAAAGTCATTTAAGCCTTTTCACAGTGAGATCAATGCGATATGGCCGAGAAATGTAAATTTCATGTTAACTCCCAAACCGCTGCGCAGAAGTCAACCAAACTTCACCCAATAGTGTATTGTATCACATTCTAGTAGTTACATTTAAAAATTTTGTTCTAGGACATTTGGTTTGAGCGCAATCATTAAACTTAATTAAAAAAGTCATTTAAGCCTTTTCACAGTGAGATCTATGCGATATGGCCGAGAAATGTAATTTTGATGTTAACTCCCAAACCGCTGCGCAGAAGTCAACCAAACTTCACCCATTAGTGTATTGTATCACAATCTAGTAGTTACATGTGCAAATTTTGTTCTAGGACATTTGATTTGAGCGCAATCCTCAAACTTGGGTCAAAAAAGCCATTTAAGCCTTTTCACAGTGAGATCTATGCGATATGGCTGAGAAATGTAATTTTGATGTTAACTCCCAAACCGCTGCGCCGAAGTCAACCAAACTTCACCCAATAGTGTATTTTATCACAATCTAGTAGTTACATTTGGAAATTTAGTTCTAGGACATTTGGTTTGAGCGCAATCATCAAACTTAATTAAAAAAGTCATTTAAGCCTTTTCACAGTGAGATCTACGCGATATGGCCGAGAAATGTAATTTTGATGTTAACTCCCAAACCGCTGCGCAGAAGTCAACAAAACTTCACCCAATAGTGTATTGTATCACAATCTAGTAGTTACATGTGGAAATTTGTTTCTAGGACATTTGATTTGAGCGCAATCCTCAAACTTAGGTCAAAAAAGCCATTTAGGCCTTTTCACAGTGAGATCTATGCGATATGGCCGAGAAATGTAATTTTGATGTTAACTCCCAAACCGCTGCGCAGAAGTCAACCAAACTTCACCCAATAGTGTATTGTATCACAATCTAGTAGTTACATGTGGAAATTTGGTTCTAGGACATTTGTTTTGAGCGCAATCCTCAAACTTAGGTCAAAAAAGCCATTTAAGCCTTTTCACAGTGAGATCTACGCGATATGGCTGAGAAATGTAATTTTGATGTTAACTCCCAAACCGCTGCGCAGAAGTCAACCAAACTTCACCCAATAGTGTATTGTATCACAATCTAGTAGTTACATTTCGAAATTTCGTTCTAGGACATTTGGTTTGAGCGCAATCATCAAACTTAATTAAAAAAGTCATTTAAGCCTTTTCACAGTGAGATCTATGTGGTATGGCCGAGAAATGTAATTTTGATGTTCACTCCCAAACCGCTGCGCAGAAGTCAACCAAACTTCACCCAATAGTGTATTGTATCACAATCTAGTAGTTACATGTAGAAATTTGGTTCTAGGACATTTGATTTGAGCGCAATCCTCAAACTTAGGTCAAAAAAGCCATTTAAGCCTTTTCACAGTGAGATCTATGCGATATGGCCGAGAAATGTAATTTTGATGTTAACTCCCAAACCGCTGCGCAGAAGTCAACCAAACTTCACCCAATAGTGTATTTTATCACAATTTAGTAGTTATATGTGGAAATTTGGTTCTAGGACATTTGATTTGAGCGCAATCCTCAAACTTAGGTCAAAAAAGCCATTTAAGCCTTTTCACAGTGAGATCTACGCGATATGGCTGAGAAATGTAATTTTGATGTTAACTCCCAAACCGCTGCGCAGAAGTCAACCAAACTTCACCCAATAGTGTATTGTATCACAATCTAGTAGTTACATTTGGAAATTTCGTTCTAGGACATTTGGTTTGAGCGCAATCATCAAACTTAATTAAAAAAGTCATTTAAGCCTTTTCACAGTGCGATATGGCCGAGAAATGTAATTTTGATGTTCACTCCCAAACCGCTGCGCAGAAGTCAACCAAACTTCACCCATTAGTGTATTGTATCACAATCTAGTAGTTACATGTGGAAATTTAATTCTAGGACATTTGATTTGAGCGCAATCCTCAAACTTAGGTCAAAAAAGCCATTTAAGCCTTTTCACAGTAAGATCTATGCGATATGGCTGAGAAATGTAATTTTGATGTTAACTCCCAAACCGCTGCGCAGAAGTCAACCAAACTTCACCCAATAGTGTATTGTATCACAATCTAGTAGTTACATTTGGAAATTTCGTTCTAGGACATTTGGTTTGAGCGCAATCATCAAACTTAATTAAAAAAGTCATTTAAGCCTTTTCACAGTGAGATCTATGCGATATGGCCGAGAAATGTAATTTTGATGTTCACTCCCAAACCGCTGCGCAGAAGTCAACCAAACTTCACCCATTAGTGTATTGTATCACAATCTAGTAGTTACATGTGGAAATTTGGTTCTAGGACATTTGATTTGAGCGCAATCTTCAAACAATTAAAAAAAGTCATTTAAGCGTTTTCACAGTGAGATCTATGCGATATGGCCGAGAAATGTAATTTTGATGTTCACTCCCAAACCGCTGCGCAGAAGTCAACCAAACTTCACCCAATAGTGTATTTTATCACAATCTAGTAGTTACATGTAGAAATTTGGTTCTAGGACATTTGATTTGAGCGCAATCCTCAAACTTAGGTCAAAAAAGCCATTTAAGCCTTTTCACAGTGAGATCTATGCGATATGGCCGAGAAATGTAATTTTGATGTTAACTCCCAAACCGCTGCGCAGAAGTCAACCAAACTTCACCCAATAGTGTATTTTATCACAATCTAGTAGTTACATTTGGAAATTTAGTTCTAGGACATTTGGTTTGAGCGCAATCCTCAAACTTAGGTCAAAAAAGCCATTTAAGCCTTTTCACAGTGAGATCTATGCGATATGGCCGAGAAATGTAATTTTGATGTTAACTCCCAAACCGCTGCGCAGAAGTCAACCAAACTTCACCCAATAGTGTATTTTATCACAATCTAGTAGTTACATTTGGAAATTTAGTTTTAGGACATTTGGTTTGAGCGCAATCTTCAAACTTAATTAAAAAAAGTCATTTAAGCCTTTTCACAGTGAGATCTATGCGATATGGCCGAGAAATGTAATTTTGATGTTCACTCCCAAACCGCTGCGCAGAAGTCAACCAAACTTCACCCATTAGTGTATTGTATCACAATCTAGTAGTTACATGTGGAAATTTGGTTCTAGGACATTTGATTTGAGCGCAATCCTCAAACTTAGGTCAAAAAAGCCATTTAAGCCTTTTCACAGTGAGATCTATGCGATATGGCCGAGAAATGTAATTTTGATGTTAACTCCCAAACCGCTGCGCAGAAGTCAACCAAACTTCACCCATTAGTGTATTGTATCACATTCTAGTAGTTACATGTGGAAATTTAGTTCTAGGACATTTGATTTGAGCGCAATCCTCAAACTTAGGTCAAAAAAGCCATTTAAGCCTTTTCACAGTGAGATCTATGCGATATGGCCGAGAAATGTAATTTTGATGTTAACTCCCAAACCGCTGCGCAGAAGTAAACCAAACTTCACCCATTAGTGTATTGTATCACAATCTAGTAGTTACATGTGGAAATTTGGTTCTAGGACATTTGATTTGAGCGCAATCCTCAAACTTAGGTCAAAAAAGCCATTTAAGCCTTTTCACAGTGAGATCTATGCGATATGGCCGAGAAATGTAATTTTGATGTTAACTCCCAAACCGCTGCGCAGAAGTCAACCAAACTTCACCCAATAGTGTATTGTATCACATTCTAGTAGTTACATGTGGAAATTTGGTTCTAGGACATTTGATTTGAGCGCAATCCTCAAACTTTGGTCAAAAAAGCCATTTAAGCCTTTTCACAGTGAGATCTATGCGATATGGCCGAGAAATGTAATTTTGATGTTAACTCCCAAACCGCTGCGCAGAAGTAAACCAAACTTCACCCAATAGTGTATTGTATCACAATCTAGTAGTTACATGTGGAAATTTGGTTCTAGGACATTTGATTTGAGCGCAATCCTCAAACTTAGGTCAAAAAAGCCATTTAAGCCTTTTCACAGTGAGATCTATGCGATATGGCCGAGAAATGTAATTTTGATGTTAACTCCCAAACCGCTGCGCAGAAGTCAACCAAACTTCACCCAATAGTGTATTGTATCACATTCTAGTAGTTACATGTGGAAATTTGGTTCTAGGACATTTGATTTGAGCCTTTTCACAGTGAGATCTATGCGATATGGCCGAGAAATGTAATTTTGATGTTCACTCCCAAACCGCTGCGCAGAAGTCAACCAAACTTCACCCAATAGTGTATTTTATCACAATCTAGTAGTTACATGTGGAAATTTGGTTCTAGGACATTTGATTTGAGCGCAATCCTCAAACTTAGGTCAAAAAAGCCATTTAAGCCTTTTCACAGTGAGATCTATGCGATATGGCCGAGAAATGTAATTTTGATGTTAACTCCCAAACCGCTGCGCAGAAGTCAACCAAACTTCACCCAAAAGTGTATTGTATCACAATCTAGTAGTTACATTTAAAAATTTTGTTCTAGGACATTTTGTTTGAGCGCAATCATCAAACTTAATTAAAAAAGTCATTTAAGCCTTTTCACAGTGAGATCTATGCGATATGGCCGAGAAATTTAATTTTGATGCTAACTCCCAAACCGCTGCGCAGAAGTCAACCAAACTTCACCCAATAGTGTATTGTATCACAATCTAGTAGTTACATTTGAAAATTTTGTTCTAGGACATTTTGTTTGAGCGCAATCATCAAACTTTATTAAAAAAGTCATTTAAGCCTTTTCACAGTGAGATCAATGCGATATGGCCGAGAAATGTAAATTTCATGTTAACTCCCAAACCGCTGCGCAGAAGTCAACCAAACTTCACCCAATAGTGTATTGTATCACATTCTAGTAGTTACATTTAAAAATTTCGTTCTAGGACATTTGGTTTGAGCGCAATCATTAAACTTAATTAAAAAAGTCATTTAAGCCTTTTCACAGTGAGATCTATGCGATATGGCCGAGAAATGTAATTTTGATGTTAACTCCCAAACCGCTGCGCAGAAGTCAACCAAACTTCACCCATTAGTGTATTGTATCACAATCTAGTAGTTACATGTGCAAATTTTGTTCTAGGACATTTGATTTGAGCGCAATCCTCAAACTTGGGTCAAAAAAGCCATTTAAGCCTTTTCACAGTGAGATCTATGCGATATGGCTGAGAAATGTAATTTTGATGTTAACTCCCAAACCGCTGCGCAGAAGTCAACCAAACTTCACCCAATAGTGTATTGTATCACAATCTAGTAGTTACATTTGAAAATTTTGTTCTAGGACATTTTGTTTGAGCGCAATCATCAAACTTTATTAAAAAAGTCATTTAAGCCTTTTCACAGTGAGATCTATGCGATATGGCCGAGAAATGTAAATTTCATGTTAACTCCCAAACCGCTGCGCAGAAGTCAACTAAACTTCACCCAATAGTGTATTGTATCACATTCTAGTAGTTACATTTGAAAATTTTGTTCTAGGACATTTTGTTTGAGCGCAATCATCAAACTTAATTAAAAAAGTCATTTAAGCCTTTTCACAGTAAGATCTATGCGATATGGCCGAGAAATGTAATTTTGATGTTAACTCCCAAACCGCTGCGCATAAGTCAACCAAACTTCACCCAATAGTGTATTTTATCACAATCTAGTAGTTACATTTGGAAATTTCGTTCTAGGACATTTGGTTTGAGCGCAATCATCAAACTTAATTAAAAAAGTCATTTAAGCCTTTTCACAGTGAGATCTATGCGATATGGCCGAGAAATGTAATTTTGATGTTCACTCCCAAACCGCTGCGCAGAAGTCAACCAAACTTCACCCATTAGTGTATTGTATCACAATCTAGTAGTTACATGTGGAAATTTGGTTCTAGGACATTTGATTTGAGCGCAATCTTCAAACAATTAAAAAAAGTCATTTAAGCGTTTTCACAGTGAGATCTATGCGATATGGCCGAGAAATGTAATTTTGATGTTCACTCCCAAACCGCTGCGCAGAAGTCAACCAAACTTCACCCAATAGTGTATTTTATCACAATCTAGTAGTTACATGTAGAAATTTGGTTCTAGGACATTTGATTTGAGCGCAATCCTCAAACTTAGGTCAAAAAAGCCATTTAAGCCTTTTCACAGTGAGATCTATGCGATATGGCCGAGAAATGTAATTTTGATGTTAACTCCCAAACCGCTGCGCAGAAGTCAACCAAACTTCACCCAATAGTGTATTTTATCACAATCTAGTAGTTACATTTGGAAATTTAGTTCTAGGACATTTGGTTTGAGCGCAATCCTCAAACTTAGGTCAAAAAAGCCATTTAAGCCTTTTCACAGTGAGATCTATGCGATATGGCCGAGAAATGTAATTTTGATGTTAACTCCCAAACCGCTGCGCAGAAGTCAACCAAACTTCACCCAATAGTGTATTTTATCACAATCTAGTAGTTACATTTGGAAATTTAGTTTTAGGACATTTGGTTTGAGCGCAATCTTCAAACTTAATTAAAAAAAGTCATTTAAGCCTTTTCACAGTGAGATCTATGCGATATGGCCGAGAAATGTAATTTTGATGTTCACTCCCAAACCGCTGCGCAGAAGTCAACCAAACTTCACCCATTAGTGTATTGTATCACAATCTAGTAGTTACATGTGGAAATTTGGTTCTAGGACATTTGATTTGAGCGCAATCCTCAAACTTAGGTCAAAAAAGCCATTTAAGCCTTTTCACAGTGAGATCTATGCGATATGGCCGAGAAATGTAATTTTGATGTTAACTCCCAAACCGCTGCGCAGAAGTCAACCAAACTTCACCCATTAGTGTATTGTATCACATTCTAGTAGTTACATGTGGAAATTTAGTTCTAGGACATTTGATTTGAGCGCAATCCTCAAACTTAGGTCAAAAAAGCCATTTAAGCCTTTTCACAGTGAGATCTATGCGATATGGCCGAGAAATGTAATTTTGATGTTAACTCCCAAACCGCTGCGCAGAAGTAAACCAAACTTCACCCATTAGTGTATTGTATCACAATCTAGTAGTTACATGTGGAAATTTGGTTCTAGGACATTTGATTTGAGCGCAATCCTCAAACTTAGGTCAAAAAAGCCATTTAAGCCTTTTCACAGTGAGATCTATGCGATATGGCCGAGAAATGTAATTTTGATGTTAACTCCCAAACCGCTGCGCAGAAGTCAACCAAACTTCACCCAATAGTGTATTGTATCACATTCTAGTAGTTACATGTGGAAATTTGGTTCTAGGACATTTGATTTGAGCGCAATCCTCAAACTTTGGTCAAAAAAGCCATTTAAGCCTTTTCACAGTGAGATCTATGCGATATGGCCGAGAAATGTAATTTTGATGTTAACTCCCAAACCGCTGCGCAGAAGTAAACCAAACTTCACCCAATAGTGTATTGTATCACAATCTAGTAGTTACATGTGGAAATTTGGTTCTAGGACATTTGATTTGAGCGCAATCCTCAAACTTAGGTCAAAAAAGCCATTTAAGCCTTTTCACAGTGAGATCTATGCGATATGGCCGAGAAATGTAATTTTGATGTTAACTCCCAAACCGCTGCGCAGAAGTCAACCAAACTTCACCCAATAGTGTATTGTATCACATTCTAGTAGTTACATGTGGAAATTTGGTTCTAGGACATTTGATTTGAGCCTTTTCACAGTGAGATCTATGCGATATGGCCGAGAAATGTAATTTTGATGTTCACTCCCAAACCGCTGCGCAGAAGTCAACCAAACTTCACCCAATAGTGTATTTTATCACAATCTAGTAGTTACATGTGGAAATTTGGTTCTAGGACATTTGATTTGAGCGCAATCCTCAAACTTAGGTCAAAAAAGCCATTTAAGCCTTTTCACAGTGAGATCTATGCGATATGGCCGAGAAATGTAATTTTGATGTTAACTCCCAAACCGCTGCGCAGAAGTCAACCAAACTTCACCCAAAAGTGTATTGTATCACAATCTAGTAGTTACATTTAAAAATTTTGTTCTAGGACATTTTGTTTGAGCGCAATCATCAAACTTAATTAAAAAAGTCATTTAAGCCTTTTCACAGTGAGATCTATGCGATATGGCCGAGAAATTTAATTTTGATGCTAACTCCCAAACCGCTGCGCAGAAGTCAACCAAACTTCACCCAATAGTGTATTGTATCACAATCTAGTAGTTACATTTGAAAATTTTGTTCTAGGACATTTTGTTTGAGCGCAATCATCAAACTTTATTAAAAAAGTCATTTAAGCCTTTTCACAGTGAGATCAATGCGATATGGCCGAGAAATGTAAATTTCATGTTAACTCCCAAACCGCTGCGCAGAAGTCAACCAAACTTCACCCAATAGTGTATTGTATCACATTCTAGTAGTTACATTTAAAAATTTCGTTCTAGGACATTTGGTTTGAGCGCAATCATTAAACTTAATTAAAAAAGTCATTTAAGCCTTTTCACAGTGAGATCTATGCGATATGGCCGAGAAATGTAATTTTGATGTTAACTCCCAAACCGCTGCGCAGAAGTCAACCAAACTTCACCCATTAGTGTATTGTATCACAATCTAGTAGTTACATGTGCAAATTTTGTTCTAGGACATTTGATTTGAGCGCAATCCTCAAACTTGGGTCAAAAAAGCCATTTAAGCCTTTTCACAGTGAGATCTATGCGATATGGCTGAGAAATGTAATTTTGATGTTAACTCCCAAACCGCTGCGCAGAAGTCAACCAAACTTCACCCAATAGTGTATTGTATCACAATCTAGTAGTTACATTTGAAAATTTTGTTCTAGGACATTTTGTTTGAGCGCAATCATCAAACTTTATTAAAAAAGTCATTTAAGCCTTTTCACAGTGAGATCTATGCGATATGGCCGAGAAATGTAAATTTCATGTTAACTCCCAAACCGCTGCGCAGAAGTCAACTAAACTTCACCCAATAGTGTATTGTATCACATTCTAGTAGTTACATTTGAAAATTTTGTTCTAGGACATTTTGTTTGAGCGCAATCATCAAACTTAATTAAAAAAGTCATTTAAGCCTTTTCACAGTAAGATCTATGCGATATGGCCGAGAAATGTAATTTTGATGTTAACTCCCAAACCGCTGCGCATAAGTCAACCAAACTTCACCCAATAGTGTATTTTATCACAATCTAGTAGTTACATGTGGAAATTTGGTTCTAGGACATTTGATTTGAGCGCAATCCTCAAACTTAGGTCAAAAAAGCCATTTAAGCCTTTTCACAGTGAGATCTATGCGATATGGCCGAGAAATGTAATTTTGATGTTAACTCCCAAACCGCTGCGCAGAAGTCAACCAAACTTCACCCAATAGTGTATTTTATCACAATCTAGTAGTTACATTTGGAAATTTAGTTCTAGGACATTTGATTTGAGCGCAATCTTCAAACTTAATTAAAAAAAGTCATTTAAGCGTTTTCACAGTGAGATCTATGCGATATGGCCGAGAAATGTAATTTTGATGTTCACTCCCAAACCGCTGCGCAGAAGTCAACCAAACTTCACCCAATAGTGTATTTTATCACAATCTAGTAGTTACATGTGGAAATTTGGTTCTAGGACATTTGATTTGAGCGCAATCCTCAAACTTAGGTCAAAAAAGCCATTTAAGCCTTTTCACAGTGAGATCTATGCGATATGGCCGAGAAATGTAATTTTGATGTTAACTCCCAAACCGCTGCGCAGAAGTCAACCAAACTTCACCCATTAGTGTATTGTATCACAATCTAGTAGTTACATGTTGAAATTTGGTTCTAGGACATTTGATTTGAGCGCAATCCTCAAACTTAGGTCAAAAAAGCCATTTAAGCCTTTTCACAGTGAGATCTATGCGATATGGCCGAGAAATGTAATTTTGATGTTAACTCCCAAACCGCTGCGCAGAAGTAAACCAAACTTCACCCAATAGTGTATTTTACCACAATCTAGTAGTTACATGTGGAAATTTGGTTCTAGGACATTTGATTTGAGCGCAATCCTCAAACTTAGGTCAAAAAAGCCATTTAAGCCTTTTCACAGTGAGATCTATGCGATATGGCCGAGAAATGTAATTTTGATGTTAACTCCCAAACCGCTGCGCAGAAGTAAACCAAACTTCACCCAATAGTGTATCACAATCTAGTAGTTACATTTGAAAATTTTGTTCTAGGACATTTTGTTTGAGCGCAATCATCAAACTTAATTAAAAAAGTCATTTAAGCCTTTTCACAGTGAGATCTATGCGATATGGCCGAGAAATGTAATTTTGATGTTAACTCCCAAACCGCTGCGCAGAAGTCAACCAAACTTCACCCAATAGTGTATTTTATCACAATCTAGTAGTTACATTTGGAAATTTAGTTCTAGGACATTTGGTTTGAGCGCAATCTTCAAACTTAATTAAAAAAAGTCATTTAAGCCTTTTCACAGTGAGATCTATGCGATATGGCCGAGAAATGTAATTTTGATGTTCACTCCCAAACCGCTGCGCAGAAGTAAACCAAACTTCACCCAATAGTGTATTGTATCACAATCTAGTAGTTACATGTGGAAATTTGGTTCCAGGACATTTGATTTGAGCGCAATCCTCAAACTTAGGTCAAAAAAGCCATTTAAGCCTTTTCACAGTGAGATCTACGCGATATGGCCGAGAAATGTAATTTTGATGTTAACTCCCAAACCGCTGCGCAGAAGTCAACCAAACTTCACCCAATAGTGTATTGTATCACAATCTAGTAGTTACATTTGGAAATTTCGTTCTAGGACATTTGGTTTGAGCGCAATCATCAAACTTAATTAAAAAAGTCATTTAGGCCTTTTCACAGTGAGATCTATGCGATATGGCCGAGAAATGTAATTTTGATGTTAACTCCCAAACCGCTGCGCAGAAGTCAACCAAACTTCACCCAATAGTGTATTGTATCACAATCTAGTAGTTACATGTGGAAATTTGGTTCTAGGACATTTGTTTTGAGCGCAATCCTCAAACTTAGGTCAAAAAAGCCATTTAAGCCTTTTCACAGTGAGATCTACGCGATATGGCTGAGAAATGTAATTTTGATGTTAACTCCCAAACCGCTGCGCAGAAGTCAACCAAACTTCACCCAATAGTGTATTGTATCACAATCTAGTAGTTACATTTGGAAATTTCGTTCTAGGACATTTGGTTTGAGCGCAATCATCAAACTTAATTAAAAAAGTCATTTAAGCCTTTTCACAGTGCGATATGGCCGAGAAATGTAATTTTGATGTTCACTCCCAAACCGCTGCGCAGAAGTCAACCAAACTTCACCCATTAGTGTATTGTATCACAATCTAGTAGTTACATGTGGAAATTTA
Organism: Corythoichthys intestinalis; assembly: GCF_030265065.1. Taxonomy (NCBI): domain Eukaryota; kingdom Metazoa; phylum Chordata; class Actinopteri; order Syngnathiformes; family Syngnathidae; genus Corythoichthys; species Corythoichthys intestinalis. The sequence continues at coordinate 4,493,790 of NC_080404.1, forward strand.
ATTCTAGGACATTTGATTTGAGCGCAATCCTCAAACTTAGGTCAAAAAAGCCATTTAAGCCTTTTCACAGTAAGATCTATGCGATATGGCTGAGAAATGTAATTTTGATGTTAACTCCCAAACCGCTGCGCAGAAGTCAACCAAACTTCACCCAATAGTGTATTGTATCACAATCTAGTAGTTACATTTGGAAATTTCGTTCTAGGACATTTGGTTTGAGCGCAATCATCAAACTTAATTAAAAAAGTCATTTAAGCCTTTTCACAGTGAGATCTATGCGATATGGCCGAGAAATGTAAATTTGATGTTCACTCCCAAACCGCTGCGCAGAAGTCAACCAAACTTCACCCATTAGTGTATTGTATCACAATCTAGTAGTTACATGTGGAAATTTGGTTCTAGGACATTTGATTTGAGCGCAATCTTCAAACAATTAAAAAAAGTCATTTAAGCGTTTTCACAGTGAGATCTATGCGATATGGCCGAGAAATGTAATTTTGATGTTCACTCCCAAACCGCTGCGCAGAAGTCAACCAAACTTCACCCAATAGTGTATTTTATCACAATCTAGTAGTTACATGTAGAAATTTTGTTCTAGGACATTTGATTTGAGCGCAATCCTCAAACTTAGGTCAAAAAAGCCATTTAAGCCTTTTCACAGTGAGATCTATGTGATATGGCCGAGAAATGTAATTTTGATGTTAACTCCCAAACCGCTGCGCAGAAGTCAACCAAACTTCACCCAATAGTGTATTTTATCACAATCTAGTAGTTACATTTGGAAATTTAGTTCTAGGACATTTGGTTTGAGCGCAATCCTCAAACTTAGGTCAAAAAAGCCATTTAAGCCTTTTCACAGTGAGATCTATGCGATATGGCCGAGAAATGTAATTTTGATGTTAACTCCCAAACCGCTGCGCAGAAGTCAACCAAACTTCACCCAATAGTGTATTTTATCACAATCTAGTAGTTACATTTGGAAATTTAGTTTTAGGACATTTGGTTTGAGCGCAATCTTCAAACGTAGGTCAAAAAAGTCATTTAAGCCTTTTCACACTGAGATCTATGCGATATGGCCGAGAAATGTAATTTTGATGTTCACTCCCAAACCGCTGCGCAGAAGTCAACCAAACTTCACCCATTAGTGTATTGTATCACAATCTAGTAGTTACATGTGGAAATTTGGTTCTAGGACATTTGATTTGAGCGCAATCCTCAAACTTAGGTCAAAAAAGCCATTTAAGCCTTTTCACAGTGAGATCTATGCGATATGGCCGAGAAATGTAATTTTGATGTTAACTCCCAAACCGCTGCGCAGAAGTCAACCAAACTTCACCCATTAGTGTATTGTATCACATTCTAGTAGTTACATGTGGAAATTTAGTTCTAGGACATTTGATTTGAGCGCAATCCTCAAACTTAGGTCAAAAAAGCCATTTAAGCCTTTTCACAGTGAGATCTATGCGATATGGCCGAGAAATGTAATTTTGATGTTAACTCCCAAACCGCTGCGCAGAAGTAAACCAAACTTCACCCATTAGTGTATTGTATCACAATCTAGTAGTTACATGTGGAAATTTGGTTCTAGGACATTTGATTTGAGCGCAATCCTCAAACTTAGGTCAAAAAAGCCATTTAAGCCTTTTCACAGTGAGATCTATGCGATATGGCCGAGAAATGTAATTTTGATGTTAACTCCCAAACCGCTGCGCAGAAGTCAACCAAACTTCACCCAATAGTGTATTGTATCACATTCTAGTAGTTACATGTGGAAATTTGGTTCTAGGACATTTGATTTGAGCGCAATCCTCAAACTTTGGTCAAAAAAGCCATTTAAGCCTTTTCACAGTGAGATCTATGCGATATGGCCGAGAAATGTAATTTTGATGTTAACTCCCAAACCGCTGCGCAGAAGTAAACCAAACTTCACCCAATAGTGTATTGTATCACAATCTAGTAGTTACATGTGGAAATTTGGTTCTAGGACATTTGATTTGAGCGCAATCCTCAAACTTAGGTCAAAAAAGCCATTTAAGCCTTTTCACAGTGAGATCTATGCGATATGGCCGAGAAATGTAATTTTGATGTTAACTCCCAAACCGCTGCGCAGAAGTCAACCAAACTTCACCCAATAGTGTATTGTATCACATTCTAGTAGTTACATGTGGAAATTTGGTTCTAGGACATTTGATTTGAGCCTTTTCACAGTGAGATCTATGCGATATGGCCGAGAAATGTAATTTTGATGTTCACTCCCAAACCGCTGCGCAGAAGTCAACCAAACTTCACCCAATAGTGTATTTTATCACAATCTAGTAGTTACATGTGGAAATTTGGTTCTAGGACATTTGATTTGAGCGCAATCCTCAAACTTAGGTCAAAAAAGCCATTTAAGCCTTTTCACAGTGAGATCTATGCGATATGGCCGAGAAATGTAATTTTGATGTTAACTCCCAAACCGCTGCGCAGAAGTCAACCAAACTTCACCCAAAAGTGTATTGTATCACAATCTAGTAGTTACATTTAAAAATTTTGTTCTAGGACATTTTGTTTGAGCGCAATCATCAAACTTAATTAAAAAAGTCATTTAAGCCTTTTCACAGTGAGATCTATGCGATATGGCCGAGAAATTTAATTTTGATGCTAACTCCCAAACCGCTGCGCAGAAGTCAACCAAACTTCACCCAATAGTGTATTGTATCACAATCTAGTAGTTACATTTGAAAATTTTGTTCTAGGACATTTTGTTTGAGCGCAATCATCAAACTTTATTAAAAAAGTCATTTAAGCCTTTTCACAGTGAGATCAATGCGATATGGCCGAGAAATGTAAATTTCATGTTAACTCCCAAACCGCTGCGCAGAAGTCAACCAAACTTCACCCAATAGTGTATTGTATCACATTCTAGTAGTTACATTTAAAAATTTCGTTCTAGGACATTTGGTTTGAGCGCAATCATTAAACTTAATTAAAAAAGTCATTTAAGCCTTTTCACAGTGAGATCTATGCGATATGGCCGAGAAATGTAATTTTGATGTTAACTCCCAAACCGCTGCGCAGAAGTCAACCAAACTTCACCCATTAGTGTATTGTATCACAATCTAGTAGTTACATGTGCAAATTTTGTTCTAGGACATTTGATTTGAGCGCAATCCTCAAACTTGGGTCAAAAAAGCCATTTAAGCCTTTTCACAGTGAGATCTATGCGATATGGCTGAGAAATGTAATTTTGATGTTAACTCCCAAACCGCTGCGCAGAAGTCAACCAAACTTCACCGAATAGTGTATTGTATCACAATCTAGTAGTTACATTTGAAAATTTTGTTCTAGGACATTTTGTTTGAGCGCAATCATCAAACTTTATTAAAAAAGTCATTTAAGCCTTTTCACAGTGAGATCTATGCGATATGGCCGAGAAATGTAAATTTCATGTTCACTCCCAAACCGCTGCGCAGAAGTCAACTAAACTTCACCCAATAGTGTATTGTATCACATTCTAGTAGTTACATTTGAAAATTTTGTTCTAGGACATTTTGTTTGAGCGCAATCATCAAACTTAATTAAAAAAGTCATTTAAGCCTTTTCACAGTAAGATCTATGCGATATGGCCGAGAAATGTAATTTTGATGTTAACTCCCAAACCGCTGCGCATAAGTCAACCAAACTTCACCCAATAGTGTATTTTATCACAATCTAGTAGTTACATGTGGAAATTTGGTTCTAGGACATTTGATTTGAGCGCAATCCTCAAACTTAGGTCAAAAAAGCCATTTAAGCCTTTTCACAGTGAGATCTATGCGATATGGCCGAGAAATGTAATTTTGATGTTAACTCCCAAACCGCTGCGCAGAAGTAAACCAAACTTCACCCAATAGTGTATCACAATCTAGTAGTTACATTTGAAAATTTTGTTCTAGGACATTTTGTTTGAGCGCAATCATCAAACTTAATTAAAAAAGTCATTTAAGCCTTTTCACAGTGAGATCTATGCGATATGGCCGAGAAATGTAATTTTGATGTTAACTCCCAAACCGCTGCGCAGAAGTCAACCAAACTTCACCCAATAGTGTATTTTATCACAATCTAGTAGTTACATTTGGAAATTTAGTTCTAGGACATTTGGTTTGAGCGCAATCTTCAAACTTAATTAAAAAAAGTCATTTAAGCCTTTTCACAGTGAGATCTATGCGATATGGCCGAGAAATGTAATTTTGATGTTCACTCCCAAACCGCTGCGCAGAAGTCAACCAAACTTCACCCATTAGTGTATTGTATCACAATCTAGTAGTTACATGTTGAAATTTGGTTCTAGGACATTTGATTTGAGCGCAATCCTCAAACTTAGGTCAAAAAAGCCATTTAAGCCTTTTCACAGTGAGATCTATGCGATATGGCCGAGAAATGTAATTTTGATGTTAACTCCCAAACCGCTGCGCAGAAGTCAACCAAACTTCACCCAATAGTGTATTTTATCACAATCTAGTAGTTACATTTGGAAATTTAGTTCTACGACATTTGGTTTGAGCGCAATCTTCAAACTTAATTAAAAAAAGTCATTTAAGGCTTTTCACAGTGAGATCTATGCGATATGGCCGAGAAATGTAATTTTGATGTTAACTCCCAAACCGCTGCGCAGAAGTCAACCAAACTTCACCCAATAGTGTATTTTGTCACAATCTAGTAGTTACATGTGCAAATTTGGTTCTAGGACATTTGATTTGAGCGCAATCCTCAAACTTAGGTCAAAAAAGCCATTTAAGCCTTTTCACAGTGAGATCTATGCGATATGGCCGAGAAATGTAATTTTGATGTTAACTCCCAAACCGCTGCGCAGAAGTCAACCAAACTTCACCCATTAGTGTATTGTATCACAATCTAGTAGTTACATTTGGAAATTTGGTTCTAGGACATTTGATTTGAGCGCAATCCTCAAACTTAGGTCAAAAAAGCCATTTAAGCCTTTTCACAGTGAGATCTATGCGATATGGCCGAGAAATGTAATTTTGATGTTAACTCCCAAACCGCTGCGCAGAAGTCAACCAAACTTCACCCATTAGTGTATTGTATCACAATATAGTAGTTACATGTGGAAATTTGGTTCTAGGACATTTGATTTGAGCGCAATCCTCAAACTTAGGTCAAAAAAGCCATTTAAGCCTTTTCACAGTGAGATCTATGCGATATGGCCGAGAAATGTAATTTTGATGTTAACTCCCAAACCGCTGCGCAGAAGTCAACCAAACTTCACCCAATAGTGTATTTTATCATAATCTATTAGTTACATTTGGAAATTAAGTTCTAGGACATATGGTTTGAGCGCAATCTTCAAACTTAATTAAAAAAAGTCATTTAAGCCTTTTCACAGTGAGATCTATGCGATATGGCTGAGAAATGTAATTTTGATGTTAACTCCCAAACCGCTGCGCCGAAGTTAACCAAACTTCACCCAATAGTGTATTTTATCACAATCTAGTAGTTACATTTGGAAATTTAGTTCTAGGACATTTGGTTTGAGCGCAATCATCAAACTTAATTAAAAAAGTCATTTAAGCCTTTTCACAGTGAGATCTACGCGATATGGCCGAGAAATGTAATTTTGATGTTAACTCCCAAACCGCTGCGCAGAAGTCAACCAAACTTCACCCAATAGTGTATTGTATCACAATCTAGTAGTTACATGTGGAAATTTGGTTCTAGGACATTTGTTTTGAGCGCAATCCTCAAACTTAGGTCAAAAAAGCCATTTAAGCCTTTTCACAGTGAGATCTACGCGATATGGCTGAGAAATGTAATTTTGATGTTAACTCCCAAACCGCTGCGCAGAAGTCAACCAAACTTCACCCAATAGTGTATTGTATCACAATCTAGTAGTTACATTTGGAAATTTCGTTCTAGGACATTTGGTTTGAGCGCAATCATCAAACTTAATTAAAAAAGTCATTTAAGCCTTTTCACAGTGCGATATGGCCGAGAAATGTAATTTTGATGTTCACTCCCAAACCGCTGCGCAGAAGTCAACCAAACTTCACCCATTAGTGTATTGTATCACAATCTAGTAGTTACATGTGGAAATTTAATTCTAGGACATTTGATTTGAGCGCAATCCTCAAACTTAGGTCAAAAAAGCCATTTAAGCCTTTTCACAGTAAGATCTATGCGATATGGCTGAGAAATGTAATTTTGATGTTAACTCCCAAACCGCTGCGCAGAAGTCAACCAAACTTCACCCAATAGTGTATTGTATCACAATCTAGTAGTTACATTTGGAAATTTCGTTCTAGGACATTTGGTTTGAGCGCAATCATCAAACTTAATTAAAAAAGTCATTTAAGCCTTTTCACAGTGAGATCTATGCGATATGGCCGAGAAATGTAAATTTGATGTTCACTCCCAAACCGCTGCGCAGAAGTCAACCAAACTTCACCCATTAGTGTATTGTATCACAATCTAGTAGTTACATGTGGAAATTTGGTTCTAGGACATTTGATTTGAGCGCAATCCTCAAACTTAATTAAAAAAAGCCATTTAAGCCTTTTCACAGTGAGATCTATGCGATATGGCCGAGAAATGTAATTTTGATGTTAACTCCCAAACCGCTGCGCAGAAGTCAACCAAACTTCACCCAATAGTGTACTGTATCACAATCTAGTAGTAACATTTGGAAATTTCGTTCTAGGACATTTGGTTTGAGCGCAATCATCAAACTTAATTAAAAAAGTCATTTAAGCCTTTTCACAGTGAGATCTATGCGATATGGCCGAGAAATGTAATTTTGATGTTCACTCCCAAACCGCTGCGCAGAAGTCAACCAAACTTCACCCATTAGTGTATTGTATCACAATCTAGTAGTTACATGTGGAAATTTAATTCTAGGACATTTGATTTGAGCGCAATCCTCAAACTTAAGTCAAAAAAGCCATTTAAGCCTTTTCACAGTGAGATCTATGCGATATGGCTGAGAAATGTAATTTTGATGTTAACTCCCAAACCGCTGCGCAGAAGTCAACCAAACTTCACCCAATAGTGTATTGTATCACAATCTAGTAGTTACATTTGGAAATTTCGTTCTAGGACATTTGGTTTGAGCGCAATCATCAAACTTAATTAAAAAAGTCATTTAAGCCTTTTCACAGTGAGATCTATACGATATGGCCGAGAAATGTAATTTTTATGTTCACTCCCAAACCGCTGCGCAGAAGTCAACCAAACTTCACCCATTAATGTATTGTATCACAATCTAGTAGTTACATGTGGAAATTTGGTTCTAGGACATTTGATTTGAGCGCAATCCTCAAACTTAATTAAAAAAAGCCATTTAAGCCTTTTCACAGTGAGATCTATGCGATATGGCCGAGAAATGTAATTTTGATGTTAACTCCCAAACCGCTGCGCAGAAGTCAACCAAACTTCACCCAATAGTGTATTTTATCATAATCTAGTAGTTACATTTGGAAATTTAGTTCTAGGACATATGGTTTGAGCGCAATCTTCAAACTTAATTAAAAAAAGTCATTTAAGCCTTTTCACAGTGAGATCTATGCGATATGGCTGAGAAATGTAATTTTGATGTTAACTCCCAAACCGCTGCGCCGAAGTCAACCAAACTTCACCCAATAGTGTATTTTATCACAATCTAGTAGTTACATTTGGAAATGTAGTTCTAGGACATTTGGTTTGAGCGCAATCATCAAACTTTATTAAAAAAGTCATTTAAGCCTTTTCACAGTGAGATCTATGCGATATGGCCGAGAAATGTAAATTTCATGTTAACTCCCAAACCGCTGCGCAGAAGTCAACCAAACTTCACCCAATAGTGTATTGTATCACATTCTAGTAGTTACATTTAAAAATTTCGTTCTAGGACATTTGGTTTGAGCGCAATCATTAAACTTAATTAAAAAAGTCATTTAAGCCTTTTCACAGTGAGATCTATGCGATATGGCCGAGAAATGTAATTTTGATGTTAACTCCCAAACCGCTGCGCAGAAGTCAACCAAACTTCACCCATTAGTGTATTGTGTCACAATCTAGTAGTTACATGTGCAAATTTTGTTCTAGGACATTTGATTTGAGCGCAATCCTCAAACTTGGGTCAAAAAAGCCATTTAAGCCTTTTCACAGTGAGATCTACGCGATATGGCTGAGAAATGTAATTTTGATGTTAACTCCCAAACCGCTGCGCAGAAGTCAACCAAACTTCACCCAATAGTGTATTGTATCACAATCTAGTAGTTACATTTGGAAATTTCGTTCTAGGACATTTGGTTTGAGCGCAATCATCAAACTTAATTAAAAAAGTCATTTCAGCCTTTTCACAGTGCGATATGGCCGAGAAATGTAATTTTGATGTTCACTCCCAAACCGCTGCGCAGAAGTCAACCAAACTTCACCCATTAGTGTATTGTATCACAATCTAGTAGTTACATGTGGAAATTTAATTCTAGGACATTTGATTTGAGCGCAATCCTCAAACTTAGGTCAAAAAAGCCATTTAAGCCTTTTCACAGTAAGATCTATGCGATATGGCTGAGAAATGTAATTTTGATGTTAACTCCCAAACCGCTGCGCAGAAGTCAACCAAACTTCACCCAATAGTGTATTGTATCACAATCTAGTAGTTACATTTGGAAATTTCGTTCTAGGACATTTGGTTTGAGCGCAATCATCAAACTTAATTAAAAAAGTCATTTCAGCCTTTTCACAGTGAGATCTATGCGATATGGCCGAGAAATGTAAATTTGATGTTCACTCCCAAACCGCTGCGCAGAAGTCAACCAAACTTCACCCATTAGTGTATTGTATCACAATCTAGTAGTTACATGTGGAAATTTGGTTCTAGGACATTTGATTTGAGCGCAATCCTCAAACTTAATTAAAAAAAGCCATTTAAGCCTTTTCACAGTGAGATCTATGCGATATGGCCGAGAAATGTAATTTTGATGTTAACTCCCAAACCGCTGCGCAGAAGTCAACCAAACTTCACCCAATAGTGTACTGTATCACAATCTAGTAGTTACATTTGGAAATTTCGTTCTAGGACATTTGGTTTGAGCGCAATCATCAAACTTAATTAAAAAAGTCATTTAAGCCTTTTCACAGTGAGATCTATGCGATATGGCCGAGAAATGTAATTTTGATGTTCACTCCCAAACCGCTGCGCAGAAGTCAACCAAACTTCACCCATTAGTGTATTGTATCACAATCTAGTAGTTACATGTGGAAATTTAATTCTAGGACATTTGATTTGAGCGCAATCCTCAAACTTAGGTCAAAAAAGCCATTTAAGCCTTTTCACAGTGAGATCTATGCGATATGGCTGAGAAATGTAATTTTGATGTTAACTCCCAAACCGCTGCGCAGAAGTCAACCAAACTTCACCCAATAGTGTATTGTATCACAATCTAGTAGTTACATTTGGAAATTTCGTTCTAGGACATTTGGTTTGAGCGCAATCATCAAACTTAATTAAAAAAGTCATTTAAGCCTTTTCACAGTGAGATCTATACGATATGGCCGAGAAATGTAATTTTTATGTTCACTCCCAAACCGCTGCGCAGAAGTCAACCAAACTTCACCCATTAGTGTATTGTATCACAATCTAGTAGTTACATGTGGAAATTTGGTTCTAGGACATTTGATTTGAGCGCAATCCTCAAACTTAATTAAAAAAAGCCATTTAAGCCTTTTCACAGTGAGATCTATGCGATATGGCCGAGAAATGTAATTTTGATGTTAACTCCCAAACCGCTGCGCAGAAGTCAACCAAACTTCACCCAATAGTGTATTTTATCATAATCTAGTAGTTACATTTGGAAATTTAGTTCTAGGACATATGGTTTGAGCGCAATCTTCAAACTTAATTAAAAAAAGTCATTTAAGCCTTTTCACAGTGAGATCTATGCGATATGGCTGAGAAATGTAATTTTGATGTTAACTCCCAAACCGCTGCGCCGAAGTCAACCAAACTTCACCCAATAGTGTATTTTATCACAATCTAGTAGTTACATTTGGAAATTTAGTTCTAGGACATTTGGTTTGAGCGCAATCATCAAACTTAATTAAAAAAGTCATTTAAGCCTTTTCACAGTGAGATCTACGCGATATGGCCGAGAAATGTAATTTTGATGTTAACTCCCAAACCGCTGCGCAGAAGTCAACCAAACTTCACCCATTAGTGTATTGTATCACAATCTAGTAGTTACATGTGGAAATTTGGTTCTAGGACATTTGATTTGAGCGCAATCCTCAAACTTAGGTCAAAAAAGCCATTTAAGCCTTTTCACAGTGAGATCTATGCGATATGGCCGAGAAATGTAATTTTGATGTTAACTCCCAAACCGCTGCGCAGAAGTCAACCAAACTTCACCCAATAGTGTATTGTATCACAATCTAGTAGTTACAATTGAAAATTTTGTTCTAGGACATTTTGTTTGAGCGCAATCATCAAACTTTATTAAAAAAGTCATTTAAGCCTTTTCACAGTGAGATCTATGCGATATGGCCGAGAAATGTAAATTTCATGTTAACTCCCAAACCGCTGCGCAGAAGTCAACCAAACTTCACCCAATAGTGTATTGTATCACATTCTAGTAGTTACATTTAAAAATTTCGTTCTAGGACATTTGGTTTGAGCGCAATCATTAAACTTAATTAAAAAAGTCATTTAAGCCTTTTCACAGTGAGATCTATGCGATATGGCCGAGAAATGTAATTTTGATGTTAACTCCCAAACCGCTGCGCAGAAGTCAACCAAACTTCACCCATTAGTGTATTGTATCACAATCTAGTAGTTACATGTGCAAAATTTGTTCTAGGAGATTTGATTTGAGCGCAATCCTCAAACTTGGGTCAAAAAAGCCATTTAAGCCTTTTCACAGTGAGATCTATGCGATATGGCCGAGAAATGTAATTTTGATGTTAACTCCCAAACCGCTGCGCAGAAGTCAACCAAACTTCACCCAATAGTGTATTGTATCACAATCTAGTAGTTACATTTGAAAATTTTGTTCTAGGACATTTTGTTTGAGCCAAATCATCAAACTTTATTAAAAAAGTCATTTAAGCCTTTTCACAGTGAGATCTATGCGATATGGCCGAGAAATGTAAATTTCATGTTAACTCCCAAACCGCTGCGCAGAAGTCAACTAAACTTCACCCAATAGTGTATTGTATCACATTCTAGTAGTTACATTTGAAAATTTTGTTCTAGGACATTTTGTTTGAGCGCAATCATCAAACTTAATTAAAAAAGTCATTTAAGCCTTTTCACAGTGAGATCTATGCGATATGGCCGAGAAATGTAATTTTGATGTTAACTCCCAAACCGCTGCGCATAAGTCAACCAAACTTCACCCAATAGTGTATTTTATCACAATCTAGTAGTTACATGTGGAAATTTGGTTCTAGGACATTTGATTTGAGCGCAATCCTCAAACTTAGGTCAAAAAAGCCATTTAAGCCTTTTCACAGTGAGATCTATGCGATATGGCCGAGAAATGTAATTTTGATGTTAACTCCCAAACCGCTGCGCAGAAGTAAACCAAACTTCACCCAATAGTGTATCACAATCTAGTAGTTACATTTGAAAATTTTGTTCTAGGACATTTTGTTTGAGCGCAATCATCAAACTTAATTAAAAAAGTCATTTAAGCCTTTTCACAGTGAGATCTATGCGATATGGCCGAGAAATGTAATTTTGATGTTAACTCCCAAACCGCTGCGCAGAAGTCAACCAAACTTCACCCAATAGTGTATTTTATCACAATCTAGTAGTTACATTTGGAAATTTAGTTCTAGGACATTTGGTTTGAGCGCAATCTTCAAACTTAATTAAAAAAGTCATTTAAGCCTTTTCACAGTGAGATCTATGCGATATGGCCGAGAAATGTAATTTTGATGTTAACTCCCAAACCGCTGCGCAGAAGTCAACCAAACTTCACCCAATAGTGTATTTTATCACAATCTAGTAGTTACATGTGGAAATTTGGTTCTAGGACATTTGATTTGAGCGCAATCCTCAAACTTAGGTCAAAAAAGCCATTTAAGCCTTTTCACAGTGAGATCTATGCGATATGGCCGAGAAATGTAATTTTGATGTTCACTCCCAAACCGCTGCGCAGAAGTCAACCAAACTTCACCCATTAGTGTATTGTATCACAATCTAGTAGTTACATGTTGAAATTTGGTTCTAGGACATTTGATTTGAGCGCAATCCTCAAACTTAGGTCAAAAAAGCCATTTAAGCCTTTTCACAGTGAGATCTATGCGATATGGCCGAGAAATGTAATTTTGATGTTAACTCCCAAACCGCTGCGCAGAAGTAAACCAAACTTCACCCAATAGTGTATTTTATCACAATCTAGTAGTTACATGTGGAAATTTGGTTCTAGGACATTTGATTTGAGCGCAATCCTCAAACTTAGGTCAAAAAAGCCATTTAAGCCTTTTCACAGTGAGATCTATGCGATATGGCCGAGAAATGTAATTTTGATGTTAACTCCCAAACCGCTGCGCAGAAGTAAACCAAACTTCACCCAATAGTGTATCACAATCTAGTAGTTACATTTGAAAATTTTGTTCTAGGACATTTTGTTTGAGCGCAATCATCAAACTTAATTAAAAAAGTCATTTAAGCCTTTTCACAGTGAGATCTATGCGATATGGCCGAGAAATGTAATTTTGATGTTAACTCCCAAACCGCTGCGCAGAAGTCAACCAAACTTCACCCAATAGTGTATTTTATCACAATCTAGTAGTTACATTTGGAAATTTAGTTCTAGGACATTTGGTTTGAGCGCAATCTTCAAACTTAATTAAAAAAAGTCATTTAAGCCTTTTCACAGTGAGATCTATGCGATATGGCCGAGAAATGTAATTTTGATGTTCACTCCCAAACCGCTGCGCAGAAGTCAACCAAACTTCACCCATTAGTGTATTGTATCACAATCTAGTAGTTACATGTTGAAATTTGGTTCTAGGACATTTGATTTGAGCGCAATCCTCAAACTTAGGTCAAAAAAGCTATTTAAGCCTTTTCACAGTGAGATCTATGCGATATGGCCGAGAAATGTAATTTTGATGTTAACTCCCAAACCGCTGCGCAGAAGTCAACCAAACTTCACCCATTAGTGTATTGTATCACAATCTAGTAGTTACATGTAGAAATTTGGTTCTAGGACATTTGATTTGAGCGCAATCCTCAAACGTAGGTCAAAAAAGCCATTTAAGCCTTTTCACAGTGAGATCTATGCGATATGGCTGAGAAATGTAATTTTGATGTTAACTCCCAAACCGCTGCGCAGAAGTAAACCAAACTTCACCCATTAGTGTATTGTATCACAATCTAGTAGTTACATGTGGAAATTTGGTTCTAGGACATTTGATTTGAGCGCAATCCTCAAACTTAGGTCAAAAAAGCCATTTAAGCCTTTTCACAGTGAGATCTATGCGATATGGCCGAGAAATGTAATTTTGATGTTAACTCCCAAACCGCTGCGCAGAAGTCAACCAAACTTCACCCAATAGTGTATTGTATCACATTCTAGTAGTTACATGTGGAAATTTGGTTCTAGGACATTTGATTTGAGCGCAATCCTCAAACTTAGGTCAAAAAAGCCATTTAAGCCTTTTCACAGTGAGATCTATGCGATATGGCCGAGAAATGTAATTTTGATGTTAACTCCCAAACCGCTGCGCAGAAGTCAACCAAACTTCACCCAATAGTGTATTGTATCACAATCTAGTAGTTACATTTGAAAATTTTGTTCTAGGACATTTTGTTTGAACGCAATCATCAAACTTAATTTAAAAAGTCATTTAAGCCTTTTCACAGTGAGATCTATGCGATATGGCCGAGAAATGTAATTTTGATGTTAACTCCCAAACCGCTGCGCAGAAGTCAACCAAACTTCACCCAATAGTGTATTGTATCACAATCTAGTAGTTACATTTGGAAATTTAGTTCTAGGACTTTTGGTTTGAGCGCAATCTTCAAACTTAATTAAAAACAAGTCATTTAAGCCTTTTCACAGTGAGATCTATGCGATATGGCCGAGAAATGTAATTTTGATGTTAACTCCCAAACCGCTGCGCAGAAGTCAACCAAACTTCACCCAATAGTGTATTTTATCACAATCTAGTAGTTACATTTGGAAATTTAGTTCTACGACATTTGGTTTGAGCGCAATCTTCAAACTTAATTAAAAAAAGTCATTTAAGGCTTTTCACAGTGAGATCTATGCGATATGGCCGAGAAATGTAATTTTGATGTTAACTCCCAAACCGCTGCGCAGAAGTCAACCAAACTTCACCCAATAGTGTATTTTATCACAATCTAGTAGTTACATGTGCAAATTTGGTTCTAGGACATTTGATTTGAGCGCAATCCTCAAACTTAGGTCAAAAAAGCCATTTAAGCCTTTTCACAGTGAGATCTATGCGATATGGCCGAGAAATGTAATTTTGATGTTAACTCCCAAACCGCTGCGCAGAAGTCAACCAAACTTCACCCATTAGTGTATTGTATCACAATCTAGTAGTTACATTTGGAAATTTGGTTCTAGGACATTTGATTTGAGCGCAATCCTCAAACTTAGGTCAAAAAAGCCATTTAAGCCTTTTCACAGTGAGATCTATGCGATATGGCCGAGAAATGTAATTTTGATGTTAACTCCCAAACCGCTGCGCAGAAGTCAACCAAACTTCACCCATTAGTGTATTGTATCACAATCTAGTAGTTACATGTGCAAATTTTGTTCTAGGACATTTGATTTGAGCGCAATCCTCAAACTTAGGTCAAAAAAGCCATTTAAGCCTTTTCACAGTGAGATCTATGCGATATGGCCGAGAAATGTAATTTTGATGTTAACTCCCAAACCGCTGCGCAGAAGTCAACCAAACTTCACCCAATAGTGTATTGTATCACAATCTAGTAGTTACATTTGGAAATTTCGTTCTAGGACATTTGGTTTGAGCGCAATCATCAAACTTAATTAAAAAAGTCATTTAAGCCTTTTCACAGTGAGATCTATACGATATGGCCGAGAAATGTAATTTTGATGTTCACTCCCAAACCGCTGCGCAGAAGTCAACCAAACTTCACCCATTAGTGTATTGTATCACAATCTAGTAGTTACATGTGGAAATTTGGTTCTAGGACATTTGATTTGAGCGCAATCCTCAAACTTAGGTCAAAAAAGCCATTTAAGCCTTTTCACAGTGAGATCTATGCGATATGGCCGAGAAATGTAATTTTGATGTTAACTCCCAAACCGCTGCGCCGAAGTCAACCAAACTTCACCCAATAGTGTATTTTATCACAATCTAGTAGTTACATTTGGAAATTTAGTTCTAGGACATTTGGTTTGAGCGCAATCATCAAACTTAATTAAAAAAGTCATTTAAGCCTTTTCACAGTGAGATCTACGCGATATGGCCGAGAAATGTAATTTTGATGTTAACTCCCAAACCGCTGCGCAGAAGTCAACCAAACTTCACCCAATAGTGTATTGTATCACAATCTAGTAGTTACATGTAGAAATTTGGTTCTAGGACATTTGATTTGAGCGCAATCCTCAAACTTAGGTCAAAAAAGCCATTTAAGCCTTTTCACAGTGAGATCTATGCGATATGGCCGAGAAATGTAATTTTGATGTTAACTCCCAAACCGCTGCGCAGAAGTCAACCAAACTTCACCCAATAGTGTATTTTATCACAATTTAGTAGTTATATGTGGAAATTTGGTTCTAGGACATTTGATTTGAGCGCAATCCTCAAACTTAGGTCAAAAAAGCCATTTAAGCCTTTTCACAGTAAGATCTATGCGATATGGCTGAGAAATGTAATTTTGATGTTAACTCCCAAACCGCTGCGCAGAAGTCAACCAAACTTCACCCAATAGTGTATTGTATCACAATCTAGTAGTTACATTTGGAAATTTCGTTCTAGGACATTTGGTTTGAGCGCAATCATCAAACTTAATTAAAAAAGTCATTTAAGCCTTTTCACAGTGAGATCTATGCGATATGGCCGAGAAATGTAAATTTGATGTTCACTCCCAAACCGCTGCGCAGAAGTCAACCAAACTTCACCCATTAGTGTATTGTATCACAATCTAGTAGTTACATGTGGAAATTTGGTTCTAGGACATTTGATTTGAGCGCAATCCTCAAACTTAATTAAAAAAAGCCATTTAAGCCTTTTCACAGTGAGATCTATGCGATATGGCCGAGAAATGTAATTTTGATGTTAACTCCCAAACCGCTGCGCAGAAGTCAACCAAACTTCACCCAATAGTGTATTGTATCATAATCTAGAAGTTACATTTGGAAATTTAGTTCTAGGACATATGGTTTGAGCGCAATCTTCAAACTTAATTAAAAAAAGTCATTTAAGCCTTTTCACAGTGAGATCTATGCGATATGGCTGAGAAATGTAATTTTGATGTTAACTCCCAAACCGCTGCGCCGAAGTCAACCAAACTTCACCCAATAGTGTATTTTATCACAATCTAGTAGTTACATTTGGAAATTTAGTTCTAGGACATTTGGCTTGAGCGCAATCATCAAACTTAATTAAAAAAGTCATTTAAGCCTTTTCACAGTGAGATCCACGCGATATGGCCGAGAAATGTAATTTTGATGTTAACTCCCAAACCGCTGCGCAGAAGTCAACCAAACTTCACCCAATAGTGTATTGTATCACAATCTAGTAGTTACATGTGGAAATTTGGTTCTAGGACATTTGTTTTGAGCGCAATCCTCAAACTTAGGTCAAAAAAGCCATTTAAGCCTTTTCACAGTGAGATCTACGCAATAATGCTGAGAAATGTAATTTTGATGTTAACTCCCAAACCGCTGCGCAGAAGTCAACCAAACTTCACCCAATAGTGTATTGTATCACAATCTAGTAGTTACATTTGGGAATTTCGTTCTAGGACATTTGGTTTGAGCGCAATCATCAAATTTAATTAAAAAAGTCATTTAAGCCTTTTCACAGTGAGATCTATACGATATGGCCGAGAAATGTAATTTTGATGTTCACTCCCAAACCGCTGCGCAGAAGTCAACCAAACTTCACCCATTAGTGTATTGTATCACAATCTAGTAGTTACATGTGGAAATATGGTTCTAGGACATTTGATTTGAGCGCAATCCTCAAACTTAGGTCAAAAAAGCCATTTAAACCTTTTCACAGTGAGATCAATGCGATATGGCCGAGAAATGTAATTTTGATGTTAACTCCCAAACCGCTGCGCAGAAGTCAACCAAACTTCACCCAATAGTGTATTTTATCATAATCTAGTAGTTACATTTGGAAATTTAGTTCTAGGACATATGGTTTGAGCGCAATCTTCAAACTTAATTAAAAAAAGTCATTTAAGCCTTTTCACAGTGAGATCTATGCGATATGGCTGAGAAATGTAATTTTGATGTTAACTCCCAAACCGCTGCGCCGAAGTCAACCAAACTTCACCCAATAGTGTATTTTATCAGAATCTAGTAGTTACATTTGGAAATTTAGTTCTAGGACATTTGGTTTGAGCGCAATCATCAAACTTAATTAAAAAAGTCATTTAAGCCTTTTCACAGTGAGATCCACGCGATATGGCCGAGAAATGTAATTTTGATGTTAACTCCCAAACCGCTGCGCAGAAGTCAACCAAACTTCACCCAATAGTGTATTGTATCACAATCTAGTAGTTACATGTGGAAATTTGGTTCTAGGACATTTGATTTGAGCGCAATCCTCAAACTTAGGTCAAAAAAGCCATTTAAGCCTTTTCACAGTGAGATCTATGCGATATGGCCGAGAAATGTAATTTTGATGTTAACTCCCAAACCGCTGCGCAGAAGTCAACCAAACTTCACCCAATAGTGTATTTTATCATAATCTAGTAGTTACATTCGGAAATTTAGTTCTAGGACATATGGTTTGAGCGCAATCTTCAAACTTAATTAAAAAAAGTCATTTAAGCCTTTTCACAGTGAGATCTATGCGATATGGCTGAGAAATGTAATTTTTATGTTAACTCCCAAACCGCTGCGCCGAAGTCAACCAAACTTCACCCAATAGTGTATTTTATCACAATCTAGTAGTTACATTTGGAAATTTAGTTCTAGGACATTTGGCTTGAGCGCAATCATCAAACTTAATTAAAAAAGTCATTTAAGCCTTTTCACAGTGAGATCCACGCGATATGGCCGAGAAATGTAATTTTGATGTTAACTCCCAAACCGCTGCGCAGAAGTCAACCAAACTTCACCCAATAGTGTATTGTATCACAATCTAGTAGTTACATGCGGAAATTTGGTTCTAGGACATTTGTTTTGAGCGCAATCCTCAAACTTAGGTCAAAAAAGCCATTTAAGCCTTTTCACAGTGAGATCTACGCGATATGGCTGAGAAATGTAATTTTGATGTTAACTCCCAAACCGCAGCGCAGAAGTCAACCAAACTTCACCCAATAGTGTATTGTATCACAATCTAGTAGTTACATTTGGAAATTTCGTTCTAGGACATTTGGTTTGAGCGCAATCATCAAACTTAATTAAAAAAGTCATTTAAGCCTTTTCACAGTGAGATCTATGTGATATGGCCGAGAAATGTAATTTTGATGTTCACTCCCAAACCGCTGCGCAGAAGTCAACCAAACTTCACCCAATAGTGTATTGTATCACAATCTAGTAGTTACATGTAGAAATTTGGTTCTAGGACATTTGATTTGAGCGCAATCCTCAAACTTAGGTCAAAAAAGCCATTTAAGCCTTTTCACAGTGAGATCTATGCGATATGGCCCAGAAATGTAATTTTGATGTTAACTCCCAAACCGCTGCGCAGAAGTCAACCAAACTTCACCCAATAGTGTATTTTATCACAATTTAGTAGTTATATGTGGAAATTTGGTTCTAGGACATTTGATTTGAGCGCAATCCTCAAACTTAGGTCAAAAAAGCCATTTAAGCCTTTTCACAGTGAGATCTATGCGATATGGCCGAGAAATGTAATTTTGATGTTAACTCCCAAACCGCTGCGCAGAAGTCAACCAAACTTCACCCAATAGTGTATTGTATCACAATCTAGTAGTTACATGTGGAAATTTGGTTCTAGGACATTTGTTTTGAGCGCAATCCTCAAACTTAGGTCAAAAAAGCCATTTAAGCCTTTTCACAGTGAGATCTACGCGATAATGCTGAGAAATGTAATTTTGATGTTAACTCCCAAACCGCTGCGCAGAAGTCAACCAAACTTCACCCAATAGTGTATTGTATCACAATCTAGTAGTTACATTTGGAAATTTCGTTCTAGGACATTTGGTTTGAGCGCAATCATCAAACTTAATTAAAAAAGTCATTTAAGCCTTTTCACAGTGAGATCTATGCGATATGGCCGAGAAATGTAATTTTGATGTTAACTCCAAAACCGCTGCGCAGAAGTCAACCAAACTTCACCCAATAGTGTATTTTATCACAATCTAGTAGTTACATTTAGAAATTTAGTTCTAGGACATTTGGTTTGAGCGCAATCTTCAAACTTAATTAAAAAAAATCATTTAAGCCTTTTCACAGTGAGATCTATGCGATATGGCCGAGAAATGTAATTTTGATGTTAACTCCCAAACCGCTGCGCAGAAGTCAACCAAACTTCACCCAATAGTGTATTGTATCACAATCTAGTAGTTACATGTGGAAATTTGGTTCTAGGACATTTGTTTTGAGCGCAATCCTCAAACTTAGGTCAAAAAAGCCATTTAAGCCTTTTCACAGTGAGATCTACGCGATAATGCTGAGAAATGTAATTTTGATGTTAACTCCCAAACCGCTGCGCAGAAGTCAACCAAACTTCACCCAATAGTGTATTGTATCACAATCTAGTAGTTACATTTGGGAATTTCGTTCTAGGACATTTGGTTTGAGCGCAATCATCAAACTTAATTAAAAAAGTCATTTAAGCCTTTTCACAGTGAGATCTATACGATATGGCCGAGAAATGTAATTTTGATGTTCACTCCCAAACCGCTGCGCAGAAGTCAACCAAACTTCACCCATTAGTGTATTGTATCACAATCTAGTAGTTACATGTGGAAATATGGTTCTAGGACATTTGATTTGAGCGCAATCCTCAAACTTAGGTCAAAAAAGCCATTTAAACCTTTTCACAGTGAGATCTATGCGATATGGCCGAGAAATGTAATTTTGATGTTAACTCCCAAACCGCTGCGCAGAAGTCAACCAAACTTCACCCAATAGTGTATTGTATCACAATCTAGTAGTTACATGTGGAAATTTGGTTCTAGGACATTTGTTTTGAGCGCAATCCTCAAACTTAGGTCAAAAAAGCCATTTAAGCCTTTTCACAGTGAGATCTACGCGATATGGCTGAGAAATGTAATTTTGATGTTAACTCCCAAACCGCTGCGCAGACGTCAACCAAACTTCACCCAATAGTGTATTGTATCACAATCTAGTAGTTACATTTGGAAATTTCGTTCTAGGACATTTGGTTTGAGCGCAATCATCAAACTTAATTAAAAAACTCATTTAAGCCTTTTCACAGTGAGATCTATGTGATATGGCCGAGAAATGTAATTTTGATGTTAACTCCAAAACCGCTGCGCAGAAGTCAACCAAACTTCACCCAATAGTGTATTTTATCACAATCTAGTAGTTACATTTAGAAATTTAGTTCTAGGACATTTGGTTTGAGCGCAATCTTCAAACTTAATTAAAAAAAATCATTTAAGCCTTTTCACAGTGAGATCTATGCGATATGGCCGAGAAATGTAATTTTGATGTTCACTCCCAAACCGCTGCGCAGAAGTCAACCAAACTTCACCCATTAGTGTATTGTATCACAATCTAGTAGTTACATGTGGAAATTTGCTTCTAGGACATTTGATTTGAGCGCAATCCTCAAACTTAGGTCAAAAAAGCCATTTAAGCCTTTTCACAGTGAGATCTATGCGATATGGCCGAGAAATGTAATTTTGATGTTAACTCCCAAACCGCTGCGCAGAAGTCAACCAAACTTCACCCAATAGTGTATTGTATCACAATCTAGTAGTTATATGTGGAAATTTGGTTCTAGGACATTTGATTTGAGCGCAATCCTCAAACTTAGGTCAAAAAAGCCATTTAAGCCTTTTCACAGTGAGATCTATGCGATATGGCCGAGAAATGTAATTTTGATGTTAACTCCCAAACCGCTGCGCAGAAGTCAACCAAACTTCACCCAATAGTGTATTGTATCACAATCTAGTAGTTACATGTGGAAATTTGGTTCTAGGACATTTGTTTTGAGCGCAATCCTCAAACTTAGGTCAAAAAAGCCATTTAAGCCTTTTCACAGTGAGATCTACGCGATAATGCTGAGAAATGTAATTTTGATGTTAACTCCCAAACCGCTGCGCAGAAGTCAACCAAACTTCACCCAATAGTGTATTGTATCACAATCTAGTAGTTACATTTGGAAATTTCGTTCTAGGACATTTGGTTTGAGCGCAATCATCAAACTTAATTAAAAAAGTCATTTAAGCCTTTTCACAGTGAGATCTATGCGATATGGCCGAGAAATGTAATTTTGATGTTAACTCCAAAACCGCTGCGCAGAAGTCAACCAAACTTCACCCAATAGTGTATTTTATCACAATCTAGTAGTTACATTTAGAAATTTAGTTCTAGGACATTTGGTTTGAGCGCAATCTTCAAACTTAATTAAAAAAAATCATTTAAGCCTTTTCACAGTGAGATCTATGCGATATGGCCGAGAAATGTAATTTTGATGTTAACTCCCAAACCGCTGCGCAGAAGTCAACCAAACTTCACCCAATAGTGTATTGTATCACAATCTAGTAGTTACATGTGGAAATTTGGTTCTAGGACATTTGTTTTGAGCGCAATCCTCAAACTTAGGTCAAAAAAGCCATTTAAGCCTTTTCACAGTGAGATCTACGCGATAATGCTGAGAAATGTAATTTTGATGTTAACTCCCAAACCGCTGCGCAGAAGTCAACCAAACTTCACCCAATAGTGTATTGTATCACAATCTAGTAGTTACATTTGGGAATTTCGTTCTAGGACATTTGGTTTGAGCGCAATCATCAAACTTAATTAAAAAAGTCATTTAAGCCTTTTCACAGTGAGATCTATACGATATGGCCGAGAAATGTAATTTTGATGTTCACTCCCAAACCGCTGCGCAGAAGTCAACCAAACTTCACCCATTAGTGTATTGTATCACAATCTAGTAGTTACATGTGGAAATATGGTTCTAGGACATTTGATTTGAGCGCAATCCTCAAACTTAGGTCAAAAAAGCCATTTAAACCTTTTCACAGTGAGATCTATGCGATATGGCCGAGAAATGTAATTTTGATGTTAACTCCCAAACCGCTGCGCAGAAGTCAACCAAACTTCACCCAATAGTGTATTGTATCACAATCTAGTAGTTACATGTGGAAATTTGGTTCTAGGACATTTGTTTTGAGCGCAATCCTCAAACTTAGGTCAAAAAAGCCATTTAAGCCTTTTCACAGTGAGATCTACGCGATATGGCTGAGAAATGTAATTTTGATGTTAACTCCCAAACCGCTGCGCAGACGTCAACCAAACTTCACACAATAGTGTATTGTATCACAATCTAGTAGTTACATTTGGAAATTTCGTTCTAGGACATTTGGTTTGAGCGCAATCATCAAACTTAATTAAAAAAGTCATTTAAGCCTTTTCACAGTGAGATCTATGTGATATGGCCGAGAAATGTAATTTTGATGTTAACTCCAAAACCGCTGCGCAGAAGTCAACCAAACTTCACCCAATAGTGTATTTTATCACAATCTAGTAGTTACATTTAGAAATTTAGTTCTAGGACATTTGGTTTGAGCGCAATCTTCAAACTTAATTAAAAAAAATCATTTAAGCCTTTTCACAGTGAGATCTATGCGATATGGCCGAGAAATGTAATTTTGATGTTCACTCCCAAACCGCTGCGCAGAAGTCAACCAAACTTCACCCATTAGTGTATTGTATCACAATCTAGTAGTTACATGTGGAAATTTGCTTCTAGGACATTTGATTTGAGCGCAATCCTCAAACTTAGGTCAAAAAAGCCATTTAAGCCTTTTCACAGTGAGATCTATGCGATATGGCCGAGAAATGTAATTTTGATGTTAACTCCCAAACCGCTGCGCAGAAGTCAACCAAACTTCACCCAATAGTGTATTGTATCACAATCTAGTAGTTACATTTGGGAATTTCGTTCTAGGACATTTGGTTTGAGCGCAATCATCAAACTTAATTAAAAAAGTCATTTAAGCCTTTTCACAGTGAGATCTATACGATATGGCCGAGAAATGTAATTTTGATGTTCACTCCCAAACCGCTGCGCAGAAGTCAACCAAACTTCACCCATTAGTGTATTGTATCACAATCTAGTAGTTACATGTGGAAATATGGTTCTAGGACATTTGATTTGAGCGCAATCCTCAAACTTAGGTCAAAAAAGCCATTTAAACCTTTTCACAGTGAGATCTATGCGATATGGCCGAGAAATGTAATTTTGATGTTCACTCCCAAACCGCTGCGCAGAAGTCAACCAAACTTCACCCAATAGTGTATTGTATCACAATCTAGTAGTTACATGTGGAAATTTTGTTCTAGGACATTTGATTTGAGCGCAATCCTCAAACTTAGGTCAAAAAAGCCATTTAAGCCTTTTCACAGTGAGATCTATGCGATATGGCCGAGAAATGTAATTTTGATGTTAACTCCCAAACCGCTGCGCAGAAGTCAACCAAACTTCACCCAATAGTGTATTTTATCATAATCTAGTAGTTACATTTGGAAATTTAGTTCTAGGACATATGGTTTGAGCGCAATCTTCAAACTTAATTAAAAAAAGTCATTTAAGCCTTTTCACAGTGAGATCTATGCGATATGGCTGAGAAATGTAATTTTGATGTTAACTCCCAAACCGCTGCGCCGAAGTCAACCAAACTTCACCCAATAGTGTATTGTATCACAATCTAGTAGTTACATTTGGAAATTTCGTTCTAGGACATTTGGTTTGAGCGCAATCATCAAACTTAATTAAAAAAGTCATTTAAGCCTTTTCACAGTGAGATCTATGCGATATGGCCGAGAAATGTAATTTTGATGTTCACTCCCAAACCGCTGCGCAGAAGTCAACCAAACTTCACCCAATAGTGTATTGTATCACATTTTAGTAGTTACATGTGGAAATTTGGTTCTAGGACATTTGATTTGAGCGCAATTCTCAAACTTAGGTCAAAAAAGCCATTTAAGCCTTTTCATAGTGAGATCTATGCGATATTGCCGAGAAATGTAATTTTGATGTTAACTCCCAAACCGCTGCGCAGAAGTCAACCAAACTTCACCCAATAGTGTATTTTATCACAATCTAGTAGTTACATTTGGAAATTTAGTTCTAGGACATTTGGTTTGAGCGCAATCATCAAACTTAATTAAAAAATTCATTTAAGCCTTTTCACAGTGAGATCTACGCGATATGGCCGAGAAATGTAATTTTGATGTTAACTCCCAAACCGCTGCGCAGAAGTCAACCAAACTTCACCCAATAGTGTATTGTATCACAATCTAGTAGTTACATGTGGAAATTTGGTTCTAGGACATTTGATTTGAGCGCAATCCTCAAACTTAGGTCAAAAAAGCCATTTAAGCCTTTTCACAGTGAGATCTATGCGATATGGCCGAGAAATGTAATTTTGATGTTAACTCCCAAACCGCTGCGCAGAAGTCAACCAAACTTCACCCATTAGTGTATTGTATCACAATCTAGTAGTTACATGTGGAAATTTGGTTCTAGGACATTTGTTTTGAGCGCAATCCTCAAACTTAGGTCAAAAAAGCCATTTAAGCCTTTTCACAGTGAGATCTACGCGATATGGCTGAGAAATGTAATTTTGATGTTAACTCCCAAACCGCTGCGCAGAAGTCAACCAAACTTCACCCAATAGTGTATTGTATCACAATCTAGTAGTTACATTTGGAAATTTCGTTCTAGGACATTTGGTTTGAGCGCAATCATCAAACTTAATTAAAAAAGTCATTTAAGCCTTTTCACAGTGAGATCTATGCGATATGGCCGAGAAATGTAATTTTGATGTTCACTCCCAAACCGCTGCGCAGAAGTCAACCAAACTTCACCCAATAGTGTATTGTATCACATTTTAGTAGTTACATGTGGAAATTTGGTTCTAGGACATTTGATTTGAGCGCAATTCTCAAACTTAGGTCAAAAAAGCCATTTAAGCCTTTTCATAGTGAGATCTATGCGATATTGCCGAGAAATGTAATTTTGATGTTAACTCCCAAACCGCTGCGCAGAAGTCAACCAAACTTCACCCAATAGTGTATTTTATCACAATCTAGTAGTTACATTTGGAAATTTAGTTTTAGGACATTTGGTTTGAGCGCAATCTTCAAACTTAATTAAAAAAAGTCATTTAAGCCTTTTCACAATGAGATCTATGCGATATGGCCGAGAAATGTAATTTTGATGTTCACTCCCAAACCGCTGCGCAGAAGTCAACCAAACTTCACCCATTAGTGTATTGTATCACAATCTAGTAGTTACATGTGGAAATTTGGTTCTAGGACATTTGATTTGAGCGCAATCCTCGAACTTAATTAAAAAAGCCATTTAAGCCTTTTCACAGTGAGATCTATGCGATATGGCCGAGAAATGTAATTTTGATGTTAACTCCCAAACCGCTGCGCAGAAGTCAACCAAACTTCACCCAATAGTGTATTGTATCACAATCTAGTAGTTACATGTGGAAATTTGGTTCTAGGACATTTGATTTGAGCGCAATCCTCAAACTTAGGTCAAAAAAGCCATTTAAGCCTTTTCACAGTGAGATCTATGCGATATGGCCGAGAAATGTAATTTTGATGTTAACTCCCAAACCGCTGCGCAGAAGTCAACCAAACTTCACCCAATAGTGTATTGTATCACAATCTAGTAGTTACATGTGGAAATTTGGTTCTAGGACATTTGTTTTGAGCGCAATCCTCAAACTTAGGTCAAAAAAGCCATTTAAGCCTTTTCACAGTGAGATCTACGCGATATGGCTGAGAAATGTAATTTTGATGTTAACTCCCAAACCGCTGCGCAGAAGTCAACCAAACTTCACCCAATAGTGTATTGTATCACAATCTAGTAGTTACATTTGGAAATTTCGTTCTAGGACATTTGGTTTGAGCGCAATCATCAAACTTAATTAAAAAAGTCATTTAAGCCTTTTCACAGTGAGATCTATGCGATATGGCCGAGAAATGTAATTTTGATATTCACTCCCAAACCGCTGCGCAGAAGTCAACCAAACTTCACCCAATAGTGTATTGTATCACAATCTAGTAGTTACATGTAGAAATTTGGTTCTAGGACATTTGATTTGAGCGCAATCAACAAACCTAGGTCAAAAAAGCCATTTAAGCCTTTTCACAGTGAGATCTATGCGATATGGCCGAGAAATGTAATTTTGATGTTAACTCCCAAACCGCTGCGCAGAAGTCAACCAAACTTCACCCAATAGTGTATTGTATCACAATTTAGTAGTTATATGTGGAAATTTGGTTCTAGGACATTTGATTTGAGCGCAATCCTCAAACTTAGGTCAAAAAAGCCATTTAAGCCTTTTCACAGTGAGATCTACGCGATATGGCTGAGAAATGTAATTTTGATGTTAACTCCCAAACCGCTGCGCAGAAGTCAACCAAACTTCACCCAATAGTGTATTGTATCACAATCTAGTAGTTACATTTGGAAATTTCGTTCTAGGACATTTGGTTTGAGCGCAATCATTAAACTTAATTAAAAAAGTCATTTAAGCCTTTTCACAGTGAGATCTATGCGATATGGCAGAGAAATGTAATTTTGATGTTCACTCCCAAACCGCTGCGCAGAAGTCAACCAAACTTCACCCAATAGTGTATTGTATCACAATCTAGTAGTTACATGTGGAAATTTTGTTCTAGGACATTTGATTTGAGCGCAATCCTCAAACTTAGGTCAAAAAAGCCATTTAAGCCTTTTCACAGTGAGATCTATGCGATATGGCCGAGAAATGTAATTTTGATGTTAACTCCCAAACCGCTGCGCAGAAGTCAACCAAACTTCACCCAATAGTGTATTTTATCATAATCTAGTAGTTACATTTGGAAATTTAGTTCTAGGACATATGGTTTGAGCGCAATCTTCAAACTTAATTAAAAAAAGTCATTTAAGCCTTTTCACAGTGAGATCTATGCGATATGGCTGAGAAATGTAATTTTGATGTTAACTCCCAAACCGCTGCGCCGAAGTCAACCAAACTTCACCCAATAGTGTATTTTATCACAATCTAGTAGTTACATTTGGAAATTTAGTTCTAGGACATTTGGTTTGAGCGCAATCATCAAACTTAATTAAAAAATTCATTTAAGCCTTTTCACAGTGAGATCTACGCGATATGGCCGAGAAATGTAATTTTGATGTTAACTCCCAAACCGCTGCGCAGAAGTCAACCAAACTTCACCCAATAGTGTATTGTATCACAATCTAGTAGTTACATGTGGAAATTTGGTTCTAGGACATTTGATTTGAGCGCAATCCTCAAACTTAATTAAAAAAGCCATTTAAGCCTTTTCACAGTGAGATCTATGCGATATGGCCGAGAAATGTAATTTTGATGTTAACTCCCAAACCGCTGCGCAGAAGTCAACCAAACTTCACCCAATAGTGTATTGTATCACAATCTAGTAGTTACATGTGGAAATTTGGTTCTAGGACATTTGATTTGAGCGCAATCCTCAAACTTAGGTCAAAAAAGCCATTTAAGCCTTTTCACAGTGAGATCTATGCGATATTGCCGAGAAATGTAATTTTGATGTTAACTCCCAAACCGCTGCGCAGAAGTCAACCAAACTTCACCCAATAGTGTATTGTATCACAATCTAGTAGTTACATGTGGAAATTTGGTTCTAGGACATTTGTTTTGAGCGCAATCCTCAAACTTAGGTCAAAAAAGCCATTTAAGCCTTTTCACAGTGAGATCTACGCGATATGGCTGAGAAATGTAATTTTGATGTTAACTCCCAAACCGCTGCGCAGAAGTCAACCAAACTTCACCCAATAGTGTATTTTATCACAATCTAGTACAGGGTTCCCCAACCTATTCCACTAAGGCACACTGTGGGTGCAGGATTTCATTCTTACCAAACAAGATGACAACACTTTTTCCCCAATCTGGTGTTTTACAAGTGCAATCAGTTGATTGCAGTCAGGTGTGGCTTGTTTTAGCAGAAGCCTCATTGGTTCAACTGTCTCTGCTGGATCGGCTGGAACAAAAACCAGGACCCACAGTGTGCCTTGAGGACTGGGTTGAAAACCCCTGATCTAGTAGTTACATTTGGAAATTTAGTTCTAGGACATTTGGTTTGAGCGCAATCATCAAACTTAATTAAAAAATTCATTTAAGCCTTTTCACAGTGAGATCTACGCGATATGGCCGAGAAATGTAATTTTGATGTTAACTCCCAAACCGCTGCGCAGAAGTCAACCAAACTTCACCCAATAGTGTATTGTATCACAATCTAGTAGTTACATGTGGAAATTTGGTTCTAGGACATTTGATTTGAGCGCAATCCTCAAACTTAGGTCAAAAAAGCCATTTAAGCCTTTTCACAGTGAGATCTATGCAATATGGCCGAGAAATGTAATTTTGATGTTAACTCCCAAACCGCTGCGCAGAAGTCAACCAAACTTCACCCATTAGTGTATTGTATCACAATCTAGTAGTTACATGTGGAAATTTGGTTCTAGGACATTTGTTTTGAGCGCAATCCTCAAACTTAGGTCAAAAAAGCCATTTAAGCCTTTTCACAGTGAGATCTACGCGATATGGCTGAGAAATGTAATTTTGATATTAACTCCCAAACCGCTGCGCAGAAGTCAACCAAACTTCACCCAATAGTGTATTGTAACACAATCTAGTAGTTACATTTGGAAATTTCGTTCTAGGACATTTGGTTTGAGCGCAATCATCAAACTTAATTAAAAAAGTCATTTAAGCCTTTTCACAGTGAGATCTATGCGATATGGCCGAGAAATGTAATTTTGATGTTCACTCCCAAACCGCTGCGCAGAAGTCAACCAAACTTCACCCAATAGTGTATTGTATCACAATTTAGTAATTACATGTGGAAATTTGGTTCTAGGACATTTGATTTGAGCGCAATTCTCAAACTTAGGTCAAAAAAGCCATTTAAGCCTTTTCATAGTGAGATCTATGCGATATTGCCGAGAAATGTAATTTTGATGTTAACTCCCAAACCGCTGCGCAGAAGTCAACCAAACTTCACCCAATAGTGTATTTTATCACAATCTAGTAGTTACATTTGGAAATTTAGTTTTAGGACATTTGGTTTGAGCGCAATCTTCAAACTTAATTAAAAAAAGTCATTTAAGCCTTTTCACAGTGAGATCTATGCGATATGGCCGAGAAATGTAATTTTGATGTTCACTCCCAAACCGCTGCGCAGAAGTCAACCAAACTTCACCCATTAGTGTATTGTATCACAATCTAGTAGTTACATGTGGAAATTTGGTTCTAGGACATTTGATTTGAGCGCAATCCTCGAACTTAATTAAAAAAGCCATTTAAGCCTTTTCACAGTGAGATCTATGCGATATGGCCGAGAAATGTAATTTTGATGTTAACTCCCAAACCGCTGCGCAGAAGTCAACCAAACTTCACCCAATAGTGTATTGTATCACAATCTAGTAGTTACATGTGGAAATTTGGTTCTAGGACATTTGATTTGAGCGCAATCCTCAAACTTAGGTCAAAAAAGCCATTTAAGCCTTTTCACAGTGAGATCTATGCGATATGGCCGAGAAATGTAATTTTGATGTTAACTCCCAAACCGCTGCGCAGAAGTCAACCAAACTTCACCCAATAGTGTATTGTATCACAATCTAGTAGTTACATGTGGAAATTTGGTTCTAGGACATTTGTTTTGAGCGCAATCCTCAAACTTAGGTCAAAAAAGCCATTTAAGCCTTTTCACAGTGAGATCTACGCGATATGGCTGAGAAATGTAATTTTGATGTTAACTCCCAAACCGCTGCGCAGAAGTCAACCAAACTTCACCCAATAGTGTATTGTATCACAATCTAGTAGTTACATTTGGAAATTTCGTTCTAGGACATTTGGTTTGAGCGCAATCATCAAACTTAATTAAAAAAGTCATTTAAGCCTTTTCACAGTGAGATCTATGCGATATGGCCGAGAAATGTAATTTTGATATTCACTCCCAAACCGCTGCGCAGAAGTCAACCAAACTTCACCCAATAGTGTATTGTATCACAATCTAGTAGTTACATGTAGAAATTTGGTTCTAGGACATTTGATTTGAGCGCAATCCTCAAACCTAGGTCAAAAAAGCCATTTAAGCCTTTTCACAGTGAGATCTATGCGATATGGCCGAGAAATGTAATTTTGATGTTAAGTCCCAAACCGCTGCGCAGAAGTCAACCAAACTTCACCCAATAGTGTATTGTATCACAATTTAGTAGTTATATGTGGAAATTTGGTTCTAGGACATTTGGTTTGAGCGCAATCATCAAACTTAATTAAAAAAGTCATTTAAGCCTTTTCACAGTGAGATCTATGCGATATGGCCGAGAAATGTAATTTTGATGTTCACTCCCAAACCGCTGCGCAGAAGTCAACCAAACTTCACCCAATAGTGTATTGTATCACAATCTAGTAGTTACATGTGGAAATTTTGTTCTAGGACATTTGATTTGAGCGCAATCCTCAAACTTAGGTCAAAAAAGCCATTTAAGCCTTTTCACAGTGAGATCTATGCGATATGGCCGAGAAATGTAATTTTGATGTTAACTCCCAAACCGCTGCGCAGAAGTCAACCAAACTTCACTCAATAGTGTATTGTATCACAATCTAGTAGTTACATTTGGAAATTTCGTTCTAGGACATTTGGTTTGAGCGCAATCATCAAACTTAATTAAAAAAGTCATTTAAGCCTTTTCACAGTGAGATCTATGCGATATGGCCGAGAAATGTAATTTTGATGTTCACTCCCAAACCGCTGCGCAGAAGTCAACCAAACTTCACCCAATAGTGTATTGTATCACAATTTAGTATTTACATGTGGAAATTTGGTTCTAGGACATTTGATTTGAGCGCAATTCTCAAACTTAGGTCAAAAAAGCCATTTAAGCCTTTTCATAGTGAGATCTATGCAATATTGCCGAGAAATGTAATTTTGATGTTAACTCCCAAACCGCTGCGCAGAAGTCAACCAAACTTCACCCAATAGTGTATTTTATCACAATCTAGTAGTTACATTTGGAAATTTAGTTTTAGGACATTTGGTTTGAGCGCAATCTTCAAACTTAATTAAAAAAAGTCATTTAAGCCTTTTCACAGTGAGATCTATGCGATATGGCCGAGAAATGTAATTTTGATGTTCACTCCCAAACCGCTGCGCAGAAGTCAACCAAACTTCACCCATTAGTGTATTGTATCACAATCTAGTAGTTACATGTGGAAATTTGGTTCTAGGACATTTGATTTGAGCGCAATCCTCAAACTTAGGTCAAAAAAGCCATTTAAGCCTTTTCACAGTGAGATCTATGCGATATGGCCGAGAAATGTAATTTTGATGTTAACTCCCAAACCGCTGCGCAGAAGTCAACCAAACTTCACCCAATAGTGTATTGTATCACAATCTAGTAGTTACATGTAGAAATTTGGTTCTAGGACATTTGATTTGAGCGCAATCCTCAAACTTAGGTCAAAAAAGCCATTTAAGCCTTTTCACAGTGAGATCTATGCGATATGGCCGAGAAATGTAATCTTGATGTTAACTCCCAAACCGCTGCGCAGAAGTCAACCAAACTTCACCCAATAGTGTATTGTATCACAATTTAGTAGTTATATGTGGAAATTTGGTTCTAGGACATTTGATTGCGCGCAATCCTCAAACTTAGGTCAAAAAAGCCATTTAAGCCTTTTCACAGTGAGATCTACGCGATATGGCTGAGAAATGTAATTTTGATGTTAACTCCCAAACCGCTGCGCAGAAGTCAACCAAACTTCACCCAATAGTGTATTGTATCACAATCTAGTAGTTACATGTGGAAATTTGGTTCTAGGACATTTGTTTTGAGCGCAATCCTCAAACTTAGGTCAAAAAAGCCATTTAAGCCTTTTCACAGTGAGATCTACGCGATATGGCTGACAAATGTAATTTTGATGTTAACTCCCAAACCGCTGCGCAGAAGTCAACCAAACTTCACTCAATAGTGTATTGTATCACAATCTAGTAGTTACATTTGGAAATTTCGTTCTAGGACATTTGGTTTGAGCGCAATCATCAAACTTAATTAAAAAAGTCATTTAAGCCTTTTCACAGTGAGATCTATGCGATATGGCCGAGAAATGTAATTTTGATGTTCACTCCCAAACCGCTGCGCAGAAGTCAACCAAACTTCACCCAATAGTGTATTTTATCACAATCTAGTAGTTACATTTGGAAATTTAGTTCTAGGACATTTGGTTTGAGCGCAATCATCAAACTTGATTAAAAAAGTCATTTAAGCCTTTTCACAGTGAGATCTACGCGATATGGCCGAGAAATGTAATTTTGATGTTAACTCCCAAACCGCTGCGCAGAAGTCAACCAAACTTCACCCAATAGTGTATTGTATCACAATCTAGTAGTTACATGTGGAAATTTGGTTCTAGGACATTTGTTTTGAGCGCAATCCTCAAACTTAATTAAAAAAGTCATTTAAGCCTTTTCACAGTGAGATCTATGCGATATGGCCGAGAAATGTAATTTTGATATTCACTCCCAAACCGCTGCGCAGAAGTCAACCAAACTTCACCCAATAGTGTATTGTATCACAATCTAGTAGTTACATGTAGAAATTTGGTTCTAGGACATTTGATTTGAGCGCAATCCTCAAACTTAGGTCA
The DNA here is from genome assembly GCF_030265065.1 of Corythoichthys intestinalis. Classification (NCBI taxonomy): domain Eukaryota; kingdom Metazoa; phylum Chordata; class Actinopteri; order Syngnathiformes; family Syngnathidae; genus Corythoichthys; species Corythoichthys intestinalis. Next base: position 4,526,815 of record NC_080404.1, read on the forward strand.
AAAAAGCCATTTAAGCCTTTTCACAGTGAGATCTATGCGATATGGCCGAGAAATGTAATTTTGATGTTAACTCCCAAACCGCTGCGCAGAAGTCAACCAAACTTCACCCAATAGTGTATTTTATCACAATCTAGTAGTTACATTTAGAAATTTAGTTCTAGGACATATGGTTTGAGCGCAATCTTCAAACTTAATTTAAAAAAATCATTTAAGCCTTTTCACAGTGAGATCTATGCGATATGGCCGAGAAATGTAATTTTGATGTTCACTCCCAAACCGCTGCGCAGAAGTCAACCAAACTTCACCCAGTAGTCTATTGTATCACAATCTAGTAGTTACATGTGGAAATTTGGTTCTAGGACATTTGATTTGAGCGCAATCCTCAAACTTAGGTCAAAAAAGCCATTTAAGCCTTTTCACAGTGAGATCTATGCGATATGGCCGAGAAATGTAATTTTGATGTTAACTCCCAAACCGCTGCGCAGAAGTCAACCAAACTTCACCCAATAGTGTATTTTATCATAATCTAGTAGTTACATTTGGGAAATTTAGTTCTAGGACATTTGGTTTGAGCGCAATCTTCAAACTTAATTAAAAAAAGTCATTTAAGCCTTTTCACAGTGAGATCTATGCGATATGGCTGAGAAATGTAATTTTGATGTTAACTCCCAAACCGCTGCGCAGAAGTCAGCCAAACTTCACCCAATAGTGTATTGTATCACAATCTAGTAGTTACATGTGGAAATTTGGTTCTAGGACATTTGATTTGAGCGCAATCCTCAAACTTAGGTCAAAAAAGCCATTTAAGCCTTTTCACAGTGAGATCTATGCGATATGGCCGAGAAATGTAATTTTGATGTTAACTCCCAAACCGCAGCGCAGAAGTCAACCAAACTTCACCCAATAGTGTATCGTATCACAATATAGTAGTTACATGTGGAAATTTGGTTCTAGGACATTTGTTTTGAGCGCAATCCTCAAACTTAGGTCAAAAAAGCCATTTAAGCCTTTTCACAGTGAGATCTACGCGATATGGCTGAGAAATGTAATTTTGATGTTAACTCCCAAACCGCTGCGCAGAAGTCAACCAAACTTCACCCAATAGTGTATTGTATCACAATCTAGTAGTTACATTTGGAAATTTCGTTCTAGGACATTTGGTTTGAGCGCAATCATCAAACTTAATTAAAAAAGTCATTTAAGCCTTTTCACAGTGAGATCTATGCGATATGGCCGAAAAATGTAATTTTGATGTTCACTCCCAAACCGCTGCGCAGAAGTCAACCAAACTTCACCCAATAGTGTATTGTATCACAATTTAGTAGTTACATGTGGAAATTTGGTTCTAGGACATTTGATTTGAGCGCAATTCTCAAACTTAGGTCAAAAAAGCCATTTAAGCCTTTTCATAGTGAGATCTATGCGATATTGCCGAGAAATGTAATTTTGATGTTAACTCCCAAACCGCTGCGCAGAAGTCAACCAAACTTCACCCAATAGTGTATTTTATCACAATCTAGTAGTTACATTTGGAAATTTAGTTTTAGGACATTTGGTTTGAGCGCAATCTTCAAACTTAATTAAAAAAAGTCATTTAAGCCTTTTCACAGTGAGATCTATGCGATATGGCCGAGAAATGTAATTTTGATGTTCACTCCCAAACCGCTGCGCAGAAGTCAACCAAACTTCACCCATTAGTGTATTGTATCACAATCTAGTAGTTACATGTGGAAATTTGGTTCTAGGACATTTGATTTGAGCGCAATCCTCGAACTTAGGTCAAAAAAGCCATTTAAGCCTTTTCACAGTGAGATCTATGCAATATGGCCGAGAAATGTAATTTTGATGTTAACTCCCAAACCGCTGCGCAGAAGTCAACCAAACTTCACCCAATAGTGTATTGTATCACAATCTAGTAGTTACATGTGGAAATTTGGTTCTAGGACATTTGATTTGAGCGCAATCCTCAAACTTAGGTCAAAAAAGCCATTTAAGCCTTTTCACAGTGAGATCTATGCGATATGGCCGAGAAATGTAATTTTGATGTTAACTCCCAAACCGCTGCGCAGAAGTCAACCAAACTTCACCCAATAGTGTATTGTATCACAATCTAGTAGTTACATATGGAAATTTGGTTCTAGGACATTTGTTTTGAGCGCAATCCTCAAACTTAGGTCAAAAAAGCCATTTAAGCCTTTTCACAGTGAGATCTACGCGATATGGCTGAGAAATGTAATTTTGATGTTAACTCCCAAACCGCTGCGCAGAAGTCAACCAAACTTCACCCAATAGTGTATTGTATCACAATCTAGTAGTTACATTTGGAAATTTCGTTCTAGGACAATTGGTTTGAGCGCAATCATCAAACTTAATTAAAAAAGTCATTTAAGCCTTTTCACAGTGAGATCTATGCGATATGGCCGAGAAATGTAATTTTGATATTCACTCCCAAACCGCTGCGCAGAAGTCAACCAAACTTCACCCAATAGTGTATTGTATCACAATCTAGTAGTTACATGTAGAAATTTGGTTCTAGGACATTTGATTTGAGCGCAATCCTCAAACTTAGGTCAAAAAAGCCATTTAAGCCTTTTCACAGTGAGATCTATGCGATATGGCCGAGAAATGTAATTTTGATGTTAACTCCCAAACCGCTGCGCAGAAGTCAACCAAACTTCACCCATTAGTGTATTGTATCACAATCTAGTAGTTACATGTGGAAATTTGGTTCTAGGACATTTGATTTGAGCGCAATCCTCGAACTTAGGTCAAAAAAGCCATTTAAGCCTTTTCACAGTGAGATCTATGCAATATGGCCGAGAAATGTAATTTTGATGTTAACTCCCAAACCGCTGCGCAGAAGTCAACCAAACTTCACCCAATAGTGTATTGTATCACAATCTAGTAGTTACATGTGGAAATTTGGTTCTAGGACATTTGATTTGAGCGCAATCCTCAAACTTAGGTCAAAAAAGCCATTTAAGCCTTTTCACAGTGAGATCTATGCGATATGGCCGAGAAATGTAATTTTGATGTTAACTCCCAAACCGCTGCGCTGAAGTCAACCAAACTTCACCCAATAGTGTATTGTATCACAATCTAGTAGTTACATGTGGAAATTTGGTTCTAGGACATTTGTTTTGAGCGCAATCCTCAAACTTAGGTCAAAAAAGCCATTTAAGCCTTTTCACAGTGAGATCTACGCGATATGGCTGAGAAATGTAATTTTGATGTTAACTCCCAAACCGCTGCGCAGAAGTCAACCAAACTTCACCCAATAGTGTATTGTATCACAATCTAGTAGTTACATTTGGAAATTTCGTTCTAGGACATTTGGTTTGAGCGCAATCATCAAACTTAATTAAAAAAGTCATTTAAGCCTTTTCACAGTGAGATCTATGCGATATGGCCGAGAAATGTAATTTTGATATTCACTCCCAAACCGCTGCGCAGAAGTCAACCAAACTTCACCCAATAGTGTATTGTATCACAATCTAGTAGTTACATGTAGAAATTTGGTTCTAGGACATTTGATTTGAGCGCAATCCTCAAACTTAGGTCAAAAAAGCCATTTAAGCCTTTTCACAGTGAGATCTATGCGATATGGCCGAGAAATGTAATTTTGATGTTAACTCCCAAACCGCTGCGCAGAAGTCAACCAAACTTCACCCAATAGTGTATTGTATCACAATTTAGTAGTTATATGTGGAAATTTGGTTCTAGGACATTTGATTTGAGCGCAATCCTCAAACTTAGGTCAAAAAAGCCATTTAAGCCTTTTCACAGTGAGATCTACGCGATATGGCCGAGAAATGTAATTTTGATGTTAACTCCCAAACCGCTGCGCAGAAGTCAACCAAACTTCACCCAATAGTGTATTGTATCACAATCTAGTAGTTACATGTGGAAATTTGGTTCTAGGACATTTGTTTTGAGCGCAATCCTCAAACTTAGGTCAAAAAAGCCATTTAAGCCTTTTCACAGTGAGATCTACGCGATATGGCTGAGAAATGTAATTTTGATGTTAACTCCCAAACCGCTGCGCAGAAGTCAACCAAACTTCACCCAATAGTGTATTGTATCACAATCTAGTAGTTACATTTGGAAATTTCGTTCTAGGACATTTGGTTTGAGTGCAATCATCAAACTTAATTAAAAAAGTCATTTAAGCCTTTTCACAGTGAGATCTATGCGATATGGCCGAGAAATGTAATTTTGATGTTCACTCCCAAACCGCTGCGCAGAAGTCAACCAAACTTCACCCAATAGTGTATTGTATCACAATCTAGTAGTTACATGTGGAAATTTTGTTCTAGGACATTTGATTTGAGCGCAATCCTCAAACTTAGGTCAAAAAAGCCATTTAAGCCTTTTCACAGTGAGATCTATGCGATATGGCCGAGAAATGTAATTTTGATGTTAACTCCCAAACCGCTGCGCAGAAGTCAACCAAACTTCACCCAATAGTGTATTTTATCATAATCTAGTAGTTACATTTGGAAATTTAGTTCTAGGACATATGGTTTGAGCGCAATCTTCAAACTTAATTAAAAAAAGTCATTTAAGCCTTTTCACAGTGAGATCTATGCGATATGGCTGAGAAATGTAATTTTGATGTTAACTCCCAAACCGCTGCGCCGAAGTCAACCAAACTTCACCTAATAGTGTATTTTATCACAATCTAGTAGTTACATTTGGAAATTTAGTTCTAGGACATTTGGTTTGAGCGCAATCATCAAACTTAATTAAAAAATTCATTTAAGCCTTTTCACAGTGAGATCTACGCGATATGGCCGAGAAATGTAATTTTGATGTTAACTCCCAAACCGCTGCGCCGAAGTCAACCAAACTTCACCCAATAGTGTATTTTATCACAATCTAGTAGTTACATTTGGAAATTTAGTTCTAGGACATTTGGTTTGAGCGCAATCATCAAACTTGATTAAAAAAGTCATTTAAGCCTTTTCACAGTGAGATCTACGCGATATGGCCGAGAAATGTAATTTTGATGTTAACTCCCGAACCGCTGCGCAGAAGTCAACCAAACTTCACCCAATAGTGTATTGTATCACAATCTAGTAGTTACATTTGGAAATTTCGTTCTAGGACATTTGGTTTGAGCGCAATCATCAAACTTAATTAAAAAAGTCATTTAAGCCTTTTCACAGTGAGATCTATGCGATATGGCCGAGAAATGTAATTTTGATATTCACTCCCAAACCGCTGCGCAGAAGTCAACCAAACTTCACCCAATAGTGTATTGTATCACAATCTAGTAGTTACATGTAGAAATTTGGTTCTAGGACATTTGATTTGAGCGCAATCCTCAAACTTAGGTCAAAAAAGCCATTTAAGCCTTTTCACAGTGAGATCTATGCGATATGGCCGAGAAATGTAATTTTGATGTTAACTCCCAAACCGCTGCGCAGAAGTCAACCAAACTTCACCCAATAGTGTATTTTATCACAATCTAGTAGTTACATTTAGAAATTTAGTTCTAGGACATATGGTTTGAGCGCAATCTTCAAACTTAATTTAAAAAAATCATTTAAGCCTTTTCACAGTGAGATCTATGCGATATGGCCGAGAAATGTAATTTTGATGTTCACTCCCAAACCGCTGCGCAGAAGTCAACCAAACTTCACCCATTAGTCTATTGTATCACAATCTAGTAGTTACATGTGGAAATTTGGTTCTAGGACATTTGATTTGAGCGCAATCCTCAAACTTAGGTCAAAAAAGCCATTTAAGCCTTTTCACAGTGAGATCTATGCGATATGGCCGAGAAATGTAATTTTGATGTTAACTCCCAAACCGCTGCGCAGAAGTCAACCAAACTTCACCCAATAGTGTATTTTATCATAATCTAGTAGTTTCATTTGGGAAATTTAGTTCTAGGACATTTGGTTTGAGCGCAATCTTCAAACTTAATTAAAAAAAGTCATTTAAGCCTTTTCACAGTGAGATCTATGCGATATGGCTGAGAAATGTAATTTTGATGTTAACTCCCAAACCGCTGCGCAGAAGTCAGCCAAACTTCACCCAATAGTGTATTGTATCACAATCTAGTAGTTACATGTGGAAATTTGGTTCTAGGACATTTGATTTGAGCGCAATCCTCAAACTTAGGTCAAAAAAGCCATTTAAGCCTTTTCACAGTGAGATCTATGCGATATGGCCGAGAAATGTAATTTTGATGTTAACTCCCAAACCGCAGCGCAGAAGTCAACCAAACTTCACCCAATAGTGTATCGTATCACAATATAGTAGTTACATGTGGAAATTTGGTTCTAGGACATTTGTTTTGAGCGCAATCCTCAAACTTAGGTCAAAAAAGCCATTTAAGCCTTTTCACAGTGAGATCTACGCGATATGGCTGAGAAATGTAATTTTGATGTTAACTCCCAAACCGCTGCGCAGAAGTCAACCAAACTTCACCCAATAGTGTATTGTATCACAATCTAGTAGTTACATTTGGAAATTTCGTTCTAGGACATTTGGTTTGAGCGCAATCATCAAACTTAATTAAAAAAGTCATTTAAGCCTTTTCACAGTGAGATCTATGCGATATGGCCGAAAAATGTAATTTTGATGTTCACTCCCAAACCGCTGCGCAGAAGTCAACCAAACTTCACCCAATAGTGTATTGTATCACAATTTAGTAGTTACATGTGGAAATTTGGTTCTAGGACATTTGATTTGAGCGCAATTCTCAAACTTAGGTCAAAAAAGCCATTTAAGCCTTTTCATAGTGAGATCTATGCGATATTGCCGAGAAATGTAATTTTGATGTTAACTCCCAAACCGCTGCGCAGAAGTCAACCAAACTTCACCCAATAGTGTATTTTATCACAATCTAGTAGTTACATTTGGAAATTTAGTTTTAGGACATTTGGTTTGAGCGCAATCTTCAAACTTAATTAAAAAAACTCATTTAAGCCTTTTCACAGTGAGATCTATGCGATATGGCCGAGAAATGTAATTTTGATGTTCACTCCCAAACCGCTGCGCAGAAGTCAACCAAACTTCACCCATTAGTGTATTGTATCACAATCTAGTAGTTACATGTGGAAATTTGGTTCTAGGACATTTGATTTGAGCGCAATCCTCGAACTTAGGTCAAAAAAGCCATTTAAGCCTTTTCACAGTGAGATCTATGCAATATGGCCGAGAAATGTAATTTTGATGTTAACTCCCAAACCGCTGCGCAGAAGTCAACCAAACTTCACCCAATAGTGTATTGTATCACAATCTAGTAGTTACATGTGGAAATTTGGTTCTAGGACATTTGATTTGAGCGCAATCCTCAAACTTAGGTCAAAAAAGCCATTTAAGCCTTTTCACAGTGAGATCTATGCGATATGGCCGAGAAATGTAATTTTGATGTTAACTCCCAAACCGCTGCGCAGAAGTCAACCAAACTTCACCCAATAGTGTATTGTATCACAATCTAGTAGTTACATATGGAAATTTGGTTCTAGGACATTTGTTTTGAGCGCAATCCTCAAACTTAGGTCAAAAAAGCCATTTAAGCCTTTTCACAGTGAGATCTACGCGATATGGCTGAGAAATGTAATTTTGATGTTAACTCCCAAACCGCTGCGCAGAAGTCAACCAAACTTCACCCAATAGTGTATTGTATCACAATCTAGTAGTTACATTTGGAAATTTAGTTTTAGGACATTTGGTTTGAGCGCAATCATCAAACTTAATTAAAAAAGTCATTTAAGCCTTTTCACAGTGAGATCTATGCGATATGGCCGAGAAATGTAATTTTGATATTCACTCCCAAACCGCTGCGCAGAAGTCAACCAAACTTCACCCAATAGTGTATTGTATCACAATCTAGTAGTTACATGTAGAAATTTGGTTCTAGGACATTTGTTTTGAGCGCAATCCTCAAACTTAGGTCAAAAAAGCCATTTAAGCCTTTTCACAGTGAGATCTACGCGATATGGCTGAGAAATGTAATTTTGATGTTAACTCCCAAACCGCTGCGCAGAAGTCAACCAAACTTCACCCAATAGTGTATTGTATCACAATCTAGTAGTTACATTTGGAAATTTCGTTCTAGGACATTTGGTTTGAGCGCAATCATCAAACTTAATTAAAAAAGTCATTTAAGCCTTTTCACAGTGAGATCTATGCGATATGGCCGAGAAATGTAATTTTGATATTCACTCCCAAACCGCTGCGCAGAAGTCAACCAAACTTCACCCAATAGTGTATTGTATCACAATCTAGTAGTTACATGTAGAAATTTGGTTCTAGGACATTTGATTTGAGCGCAATCCTCAAACTTAGGTCAAAAAAGCCATTTAAGCCTTTTCACAGTGAGATCTATGCGATATGGCCGAGAAATGTAATTTTGATGTTAACTCCCAAACCGCTGCGCAGAAGTCAACCAAACTTCACCCAATAGTGTATTGTATCACAATTTAGTAGTTATATGTGGAAATTTGGTTCTAGGACATTTGATTTGAGCGCAATCCTCAAACTTAGGTCAAAAAAGCCATTTAAGCCTTTTCACAGTGAGATCTACGCGATATGGCCGAGAAATGTAATTTTGATGTTAACTCCCAAACCGCTGCGCAGAAGTCAACCAAACTTCACCCAATAGTGTATTGTATCACAATCTAGTAGTTACATGTGGAAATTTGGTTCTAGGACATTTGTTTTGAGCGCAATCCTCAAACTTAGGTCAAAAAAGCCATTTAAGCCTTTTCACAGTGAGATCTACGCGATATGGCTGAGAAATGTAATTTTGATGTTAACTCCCAAACCGCTGCGCAGAAGTCAACCAAACTTCACCCAATAGTGTATTGTATCACAATCTAGTAGTTACATTTGGAAATTTCGTTCTAGGACATTTGGTTTGAGTGCAATCATCAAACTTAATTAAAAAAGTCATTTAAGCCTTTTCACAGTGAGATCTATGCGATATGGCCGAGAAATGTAATTTTGATGTTCACTCCCAAACCGCTGCGCAGAAGTCAACCAAACTTCACCCAATAGTGTATTGTATCACAATCTAGTAGTTACATGTGGAAATTTTGTTCTAGGACATTTGATTTGAGCGCAATCCTCAAACTTAGGTCAAAAAAGCCATTTAAGCCTTTTCACAGTGAGATCTATGCGATATGGCCGAGAAATGTAATTTTGATGTTAACTCCCAAACCGCTGCGCAGAAGTCAACCAAACTTCACCCAATAGTGTATTTTATCATAATCTAGTAGTTACATTTGGAAATTTAGTTCTAGGACATATGGTTTGAGCGCAATCTTCAAACTTAATTAAAAAAAGTCATTTAAGCCTTTTCACAGTGAGATCTATGCGATATGGCTGAGAAATGTAATTTTGATGTTAACTCCCAAACCGCTGCGCCGAAGTCAACCAAACTTCACCCAATAGTGTATTTTATCACAATCTAGTAGTTACATTTGGAAATTTAGTTCTAGGACATTTGGTTTGAGCGCAATCATCAAACTTAATTAAAAAATTCATTTAAGCCTTTTCACAGTGAGATCTACGCGATATGGCCGAGAAATGTAATTTTGATGTTAACTCCCAAACCGCTGCGCCGAAGTCAACCAAACTTCACCCAATAGTGTATTTTATCACAATCTAGTAGTTACATTTGGAAATTTAGTTCTAGGACATTTGGTTTGAGCGCAATCATCAAACTTGATTAAAAAAGTCATTTAAGCCTTTTCACAGTGAGATCTACGCGATATGGCCGAGAAATGTAATTTTGATGTTAACTCCCGAACCGCTGCGCAGAAGTCAACCAAACTTCACCCAATAGTGTATTGTATCACAATCTAGTAGTTATATGTGGAAATTTGGTTCTAGGACATTTGATTTGAGCGCAATCCTCAAACTTAGGTCAAAAAAGCCATTTAAGCCTTTTCACAGTGAGATCTATGCGATATGGCCGAGAAATGTAATTTTGATGTTAACTCCCAAACCGCTGCGCAGAAGTCAACCAAACTTCACCCAATAGTGTATTGTATCACAATCTAGTAGTTACATGTGGAAATTTGGTTCTAGGACATTTGTTTTGAGCGCAATCCTCAAACTTAGGTCAAAAAAGCCATTTAAGCCTTTTCACAGTGAGATCTACGCGATATGGCTGAGAAATGTAATTTTGATGTTAACTCCCAAACCGCTGCGCAGAAGTCAACCAAACTTCACCCAATAGTGTATTTTATCATAATCTAGTAGTTACATTTGGAAATTTAGTTCTAGGACATATGGTTTGAGCGCAATCTTCAAACTTAATTAAAAAAAGTCATTTAAGCCTTTTCACAGTGAGATCTATGCGATATGGCTGAGAAATGTAATTTTGATGTTAACTCCCAAACCGCTGCGCCGAAGTCAACCAAACTTCACCCAATAGTGTATTTTATCACAATCTAGTAGTTACATTTGGAAATTTAGTTCTAGGACATTTGGTTTGAGCGCAATCATCAAACTTAATTAAAAAATTCATTTAAGCCTTTTCACAGTGAGATCTACGCGATATGGCCGAGAAATGTAATTTTGATGTTAACTCCCAAACCGCTGCGCCGAAGTCAACCAAACTTCACCCAATAGTGTATTTTATCACAATCTAGTAGTTACATTTGGAAATTTAGTTCTAGGACATTTGGTTTGAGCGCAATCATCAAACTTGATTAAAAAAGTCATTTAAGCCTTTTCACAGTGAGATCTACGCGATATGGCCGAGAAATGTAATTTTGATGTTAACTCCCGAACCGCTGCGCAGAAGTCAACCAAACTTCACCCAATAGTGTATTGTATCACAATCTAGTAGTTATATGTGGAAATTTGGTTCTAGGACATTTGATTTGAGCGCAATCCTCAAACTTAGGTCAAAAAAGCCATTTAAGCCTTTTCACAGTGAGATCTATGCGATATGGCCGAGAAATGTAATTTTGATGTTCACTCCCAAACCGCTGCGCAGAAGTCAACCAAACTTCACCCAATAGTGTATTGTATCACAATCTAGTAGTTACATGTAGAAATTTGGTTCTAGGACATTTGATTTGAGCGCAATCCTCAAACTTAGGTCAAAAAAGCCATTTAAGCCTTTTCACAGTGAGATCTATGCGATATGGCCGAGAAATGTAATTTTGATGTTAACTCCCAAACCGCTGCGCAGAAGTCAACCAAACTTCACCCAATAGTGTATTGTATCACCATTGAGTAGTTATATGTGGAAATTTGGTTCTAGGACATTTGATTGAGCGCAATCCTCAAACTTAGGTCAAAAAAGCCATTTAAGCCTTTTCACAGTGAGATCTACGCGATATGGCTGAGAAATGTAATTTTGATGTTAACTCCCAAACCGCTGCGCAGAAGTCAACCAAACTTCACCCAATAGTGTATTGTATCACAATCTAGTAGTTACATGTGGAAATTTGGTTCTAGGACATTTGTTTTGAGCGCAATCCTCAAACTTAGGTCAAAAAAGCCATTTAAGCCTTTTCACAGTGAGATCTACGCGATATGGCTGAGAAATGTAATTTTGATGTTAACTCCCAAACCGCTGCGCAGAAGTCAACCAAACTTCACCCAATAGTGTATCGTATCACAATATAGTAGTTACATGTGGAAATTTGGTTCTAGGACATTTGTTTTGAGCGCAATCCTCAAACTTAGGTCAAAAAAGCCATTTAAGCCTTTTCACAGTGAGATCTACGCGATATGGCTGAGAAATGTAATTTTGATGTTAACTCCCAAACCGCTGCGCAGAAGTCAACCAAACTTCACCCAATAGTGTATTGTATCACAATCTAGTAGTTACATTTGGAAATTTCGTTCTAGGACATTTGGTTTGAGCGCAATCATCAAACTTAATTAAAAAAGTCATTTAAGCCTTTTCACAGTGAGATCTATGCGATATGGCCGAGAAATGTAATTTTGATGTTCACTCCCAAACCGCTGCGCAGAAGTCAACCAAACTTCACCCAATAGTGTATTGTATCACAATTTAGTAGTTACATGTGGAAATTTGGTTCTAGGACATTTGATTTGAGCGCAATTCTCAAACTTAGGTCAAAAAAGCCATTTAAGCCTTTTCATAGTGAGATCTATGCGATATTGCCGAGAAATGTAATTTTGATGTTAACTCCCAAACCGCTGCGCAGAAGTCAACCAAACTTCACCCAATAGTGTATTTTATCACAATCTAGTAGTTACATTTGGAAATTTAGTTTTAGGACATTTGGTTTGAGCGCAATCTTCAAACTTAATTAAAATAAGTCATTTAAGCCTTTTCACAGTGAGATCTATGCGATATGGCCGAGAAATGTAATTTTGATGTTCACTCCCAAACCGCTGCGCAGAAGTGAACCAAACTTCACCCATTAGTGTATTGTATCACAATCTAGTAGTTACATGTGGAAATTTGGTTCTAGGACATTTGATTTGAGCGCAATCCTCGAACTTAGGTCAAAAAAGCCATTTAAGTCTTTTCACAGTGAGATCTATGCGATATGGCCGAGAAATGTAATTTTGATGTTAACTCCCAAACCGCTGCGCAGAAGTCAACCAAACTTCACCCAATAGTGTATCGTATCACAATATAGTAGTTACATGTGGAAATTTGGTTCTAGGACATTTGTTTTGAGCGCAATCCTCAAACTTAGGTCAAAAAAGCCATTTAAGCCTTTTCACAGTGAGATCTACGCGATATGGCTGAGAAATGTAATTTTGATGTTAACTCCCAAACCGCTGCGCAGAAGTCAACCAAACTTCACCCAATAGTGTATTGTATCACAATCTAGTAGTTACATTTGGAAATTTCGTTCTAGGACATTTGGTTTGAGCGCAATCATCAAACTTAATTAAAAAAGTCATTTAAGCCTTTTCACAGTGAGATCTATGCGATATGGCCGAGAAATGTAATTTTGATGTTCACTCCCAAACCGCTGCGCAGAAGTCAACCAAACTTCACCTAATAGTGTATTGTATCACAATTTAGTAGTTACATGTGGAAATTTGGTTCTAGGACATTTGATTTGAGCGCAATTCTCAAACTTAGGTCAAAAAAGCCATTTAAGCCTTTTCATAGTGAGATCTATGCGATATTGCCGAGAAATGTAATTTTGATGTTAACTCCCAAACCGCTGCGCAGAAGTCAACCAAACTTCACCCAATAGTGTATTTTATCACAATCTAGTAGTTACATTTGGAAATTTAGTTTTAGGACATTTGGTTTGAGCGCAATCTTCAAACTTAATTAAAAAAAGTCATTTAAGCCTTTTCACAGTGAGATCTATGCGATATGGCCGAGAAATGTAATTTTGATGTTCACTCCCAAACCGCTGCGCAGAAGTGAACCAAACTTCACCCATTAGTGTATTGTATCACAATCTAGTAGTTACATGTGGAAATTTGGTTCTAGGACATTTGATTTGAGCGCAATCCTCGAACTTAGGTCAAAAAAGCCATTTAAGCCTTTTCACAGTGAGATCTATGCAATATGGCCGAGAAATGTAATTTTGATGTTAACTCCCAAACCGCTGCGCAGAAGTCAACCAAACTTCACCCAATAGTGTATTGTATCACAATCTAGTAGTTACATGTGGAAATTTGGTTCTAGGACATTTGATTTGAGCGCAATCCTCAAACTTAGGTCAAAAAAGCCATTTAAGCCTTTTCACAGTGAGATCTATGCGATATGGCCGAGAAATGTAATTTTGATGTTAACTCCCAAACCGCTGCGCAGAAGTCAACCAAACTTCACCCAATAGTGTATTGTATCACAATCTAGTAGTTACATGTGGAAATTTGGTTCTAGGACATTTGTTTTGAGCGCAATCCTCAAACTTAGGTCAAAAAAGCCATTTAAGCCTTTTCACAGTGAGATCTACGCGATATGGCTGAGAAATGTAATTTTGATGTTAACTCCCAAACCGCTGCGCAGAAGTCAACCAAACTTCACCCAATAGTGTATTGTATCACAATCTAGTAGTTACATTTGGAAATTTCGTTCTAGGACATTTGGTTTGAGCGCAATCATCAAACTTAATTAAAAAAGTCATTTAAGCCTTTTCACAGTGAGATCTATGCGATATGGCCGAGAAATGTAATTTTGATATTCACTCCCAAACCGCTGCGCAGAAGTCAACCAAACTTCACCCAATAGTGTATTGTATCACAATCTAGTAGTTACATGTAGAAATTTGGTTCTAGGACATTTGATTTGAGCGCAATCCTCAAACTTAGGTCAAAAAAGCCATTTAAGCCTTTTCACAGTGAGATCTATGCGATATGGCCGAGAAATGTAATTTTGATGTTAACTCCCAAACCGCTGCGCAGAAGTCAACCAAACTTCACCCAATAGTGTATTGTATCACAATCTAGTAGTTACATGTGGAAATTTGGTTCTAGGACATTTGATTTGAGCGCAATCCTCAAACTTAGGTCAAAAAAGCCATTTAAGCCTTTTCACAGTGAGATCTATGCGATATGGCCGAGAAATGTAATTTTGATGTTAACTCCCAAACCGCTGCGCAGAAGTCAACCAAACTTCACCCAATAGTGTATTGTATCACAATCTAGTAGTTACATGTGGAAATTTGGTTCTAGGACATTTGTTTTGAGCGCAATCCTCAAACTTAGGTCAAAAAAGCCATTTAAGCCTTTTCACAGTGAGATCTACGCGATATGGCTGAGAAATGTAATTTTGATGTTAACTCCCAAACCGCTGCGCAGAAGTCAACCAAACTTCACCCAATAGTGTATTGTATCACAATCTAGTAGTTACATTTGGAAATTTCGTTCTAGGACATTTGGTTTGAGCGCAATCATCAAACTTAATTAAAAAAGTCATTTAAGCCTTTTCACAGTGAGATCTATGCGATATGGCCGAGAAATGTAATTTTGATATTCACTCCCAAACCGCTGCGCAGAAGTCAACCAAACTTCACCCAATAGTGTATTGTATCACAATCTAGTAGTTACATGTAGAAATTTGGTTCTAGGACATTTGATTTGAGCGCAATCCTCAAACTTAGGTCAAAAAAGCCATTTAAGCCTTTTCACAGTGAGATCTATGCGATATGGCCGAGAAATGTAATTTTGATGTTAACTCCCAAACCGCTGCGCAGAAGTCAACCAAACTTCACCCAATAGTGTATTGTATCACAATTTAGTAGTTATATGTGGAAATTTGGTTCTAGGACATTTGATTTGAGCGCAATCCTCAAACTTAGGTCAAAAAAGCCATTTAAGCCTTTTCACAGTGAGATCTACGCGATATGGCTGAGAAATGTAATTTTGATGTTAACTCCCAAACCGCTGCGCAGAAGTCAACCAAACTTCACCCAATAGTGTATTGTATCACAATCTAGTAGTTACATGTGGAAATTTGGTTCTAGGACATTTGTTTTGAGCGCAATCCTCAAACTTAGGTCAAAAAAGCCATTTAAGCCTTTTCACAGTGAGATCTACGCGATATGGCTGAGAAATGTAATTTTGATGTTAACTCCCAAACCGCTGCGCAGAAGTCAACCAAACTTCACCCAATAGTGTATTGTATCACAATCTAGTAGTTACATTTGGAAATTTCGTTCTAGGACATTTGGTTTGAGCGCAATCATCAAACTTAATTAAAAAAGTCATTTAAGCCTTTTCACAGTGAGATCTATGCGATATGGCCGAGAAATGTAATTTTGATGTTCACTCCCAAACCGCTGCGCAGAAGTCAACCAAACTTCACCCAATAGTGTATTGTATCACAATCTAGTAGTTACATGTGGAAATTTTGTTCTAGGACATTTGATTTGAGCGCAATCCTCAAACTTAGGTCAAAAAAGCCATTTAAGCCTTTTCACAGTGAGATCTATGCGATATGGCCGAGAAATGTAATTTTGATGTTAACTCCCAAACCGCTGCGCAGAAGTCAACCAAACTTCACCCAATAGTGTATTTTATCATAATCTAGTAGTTACATTTGGAAATTTAGTTCTAGGACATATGGTTTGAGCGCAATCTTCAAACTTAATTAAAAAAAGTCATTTAAGCCTTTTCACAGTGAGATCTATGCGATATGGCTGAGAAATGTAATTTTGATGTTAACTCCCAAACCGCTGCGCCGAAGTCAACCAAACTTCACCCAATAGTGTATTTTATCACAATCTAGTAGTTACATTTGGAAATTTAGTTCTAGGACATTTGGTTTGAGCGCAATCATCAAACTTAATTAAAAAATTCATTTAAGCCTTTTCACAGTGAGATCTACGCGATATGGCCGAGAAATGTAATTTTGATGTTAACTCCCAAACCGCTGCGCCGAAGTCAACCAAACTTCACCCAATAGTGTATTTTATCACAATCTAGTAGTTACATTTGGAAATTTAGTTCTAGGACATTTGGTTTGAGCGCAATCATCAAACTTGATTAAAAAAGTCATTTAAGCCTTTTCACAGTGAGATCTACGCGATATGGCCGAGAAATGTAATTTTGATGTTAACTCCCGAACCGCTGCGCAGAAGTCAACCAAACTTCACCCAATAGTGTATTGTATCACAATCTAGTAGTTATATGTGGAAATTTGGTTCTAGGACATTTGATTTGAGCGCAATCCTCAAACTTAGGTCAAAAAAGCCATTTAAGCCTTTTCACAGTGAGATCTATGCGATATGGCCGAGAAATGTAATTTTGATGTTAACTCCCAAACCGCTGCGCAGAAGTCAACCAAACTTCACCCAATAGTGTATTGTATCACAATCTAGTAGTTACATGTGGAAATTTGGTTCTAGGACATTTGTTTTGAGCGCAATCCTCAAACTTAGGTCAAAAAAGCCATTTAAGCCTTTTCACAGTGAGATCTACGCGATATGGCTGAGAAATGTAATTTTGATGTTAACTCCCAAACCGCTGCGCAGAAGTCAACCAAACTTCACCCAATAGTGTATTGTATCACAATCTAGTAGTTACATTTGGAAATTTCGTTCTAGGACATTTGGTTTGAGCACAATCATCAAACTTAATTAAAAAAGTCATTTAAGCCTTTTCACAGTGAGATCTATGCGATATGGCCGAGAAATGTAATTTTGATGTTCACTCCCAAACCGCTGCGCAGAAGTCAACCAAACTTCACCCAATAGTGTATTGTATCACAATCTAGTAGTTACATGTAGAAATTTGGTTCTAGGACATTTGATTTGAGCGCAATCCTCAAACTTAGGTCAAAAAAGCCATTTAAGCCTTTTCACAGTGAGATCTATGCGATATGGCCGAGAAATGTAATTTTGATGTTAACTCCCAAACCGCTGCGCAGAAGTCAACCAAACTTCACCCAATAGTGTATTGTATCACAATTTAGTAGTTATATGTGGAAATTTGGTTCTAGGACATTTGATTGAGCGCAATCCTCAAACTTAGGTCAAAAAAGCCATTTAAGCCTTTTCACAGTGAGATCTATGCGATATGGCCGAGAAATGTAATTTTGATGTTAACTCCCAAACCGCTGCGCAGAAGTCAACCAAACTTCACCCAATAGTGTATTGTATCACAATTTAGTAGTTATATGTGGAAATTTGGTTCTAGGACATTTGATTTGAGCGCAATCCTCAAACTTAGGTCAAAAAAGCCATTTAAGCCTTTTCACAGTGAGATCTACGCGATATGGCTGAGAAATGTAATTTTGATGTTAACTCCCAAACCGCTGCGCAGAAGTCAACCAAACTTCACCCAATAGTGTATTGTATCACAATCTAGTAGTTACATGTGGAAATTTGGTTCTAGGACATTTGTTTTGAGCGCAATCCTCAAACTTAGGTCAAAAAAGCCATTTAAGCCTTTTCACAGTGAGATCTACGCGATATGGCTGAGAAATGTAATTTTGATGTTAACTCCCAAACCACTGCGCAGAAGTCAACCAAACTTCACCCAATAGTGTATTGTATCACAATCTAGTAGTTACATTTGGAAATTTCGTTCTAGGACATTTGGTTTGAGCGCAATCATCAAACTTAATTAAAAAAGTCATTTAAGCCTTTTCACAGTGAGATCTATGCGATATGGCCGAGAAATGTAATTTTGATGTTCACTCCCAAACCGCTGCGCAGAAGTCAACCAAACTTCACCCAATAGTGTATTGTATCACAATCTAGTAGTTACATGTGGAAATTTTGTTCTAGGACATTTGATTTGAGCGCAATCCTCAAACTTAGGTCAAAAAAGCCATTTAAGCCTTTTCACAGTGAGATCTATGCGATATGGCCGAGAAATGTAATTTTGATGTTAACTCCCAAACCGCTGCGCAGAAGTCAACCAAACTTCACCCAATAGTGTATTTTATCATAATCTAGTAGTTACATTTGGAAATTTAGTTCTAGGACATATGGTTTGAGCGCAATCTTCAAACTTAATTAAAAAAAGTCATTTAAGCCTTTTCACAGTGAGATCTATGCGATATGGCTGAGAAAAGTAATTTTGATGTTAACTCCCAAACCGCTGCGCCGAAGTCAACCAAACTTCACCCAATAGTGTATTTTATCACAATCTAGTAGTTACATTTGGAAATTTAGTTCTAGGACATTTGGTTTGAGCGCAATCATCAAACTTAATTAAAAAATTCATTTAAGCCTTTTCACAGTGAGATCTACGCGATATGGCCGAGAAATGTAATTTTGATGTTAACTCCCAAACCGCTGCGCCGAAGTCAACCAAACTTCACCCAATAGTGTATTTTATCACAATCTAGTAGTTACATTTGGAAATTTAGTTCTAGGACATTTGGTTTGAGCGCAATCATCAAACTTGATTAAAAAAGTCATTTAAGCCTTTTCACAGTGAGATCTACGCGATATGGCCGAGAAATGTAATTTTGATGTTAACTCCCGAACCGCTGCGCAGAAGTCAACCAAACTTCACCCAATAGTGTATTGTATCACAATCTAGTAGTTATATGTGGAAATTTGGTTCTAGGACATTTGATTTGAGCGCAATCCTCAAACTTAGGTCAAAAAAGCCATTTAAGCCTTTTCACAGTGAGATCTATACGATATGGCCGAGAAATGTAATTTTGATGTTAACTCCCAAACCGCTGCGCAGAAGTCAACCAAACTTCACCCAATAGTGTATTGTATCACAATCTAGTAGTTACATGTGGAAATTTGGTTCTAGGACATTTGTTTTGAGCGCAATCCTCAAACTTAGGTCAAAAAAGCCATTTAAGCCTTTTCACAGTGAGATCTACGCGATATGGCTGAGAAATGTAATTTTGATGTTAACTCCCAAACCGCTGCGCAGAAGTCAACCAAACTTCACCCAATAGTGTATTGTATCACAATCTAGTAGTTACATTTGGAAATTTCGTTCTAGGACATTTGGTTTGAGCACAATCATCAAACTTAATTAAAAAAGTCATTTAAGCCTTTTCACAGTGAGATCTATGCGATATGGCCGAGAAATGTAATTTTGATGTTCACTCCCAAACCGCTGCGCAGAAGTCAACCAAACTTCACCCAATAGTGTATTGTATCACAATCTAGTAGTTACATGTAGAAATTTGGTTCTAGGACATTTGATTTGAGCGCAATCCTCAAACTTAGGTCAAAAAAGCCATTTAAGCCTTTTCACAGTGAGATCTATGCGATATGGCCGAGAAATGTAATTTTGATGTTAACTCCCAAACCGCTGCGCAGAAGTCAACCAAACTTCACCCAATAGTGTATTGTATCACAATTTAGTAGTTATATGTGGAAATATGGTTCTAGGACATTTGATTTGAGCGCAATCCTCAAACTTAGGTCAAAAAAGCCATTTAAACCTTTTCACAGTGAGATCTATGCGATATGGCCGAGAAATGTAATTTTGATGTTAACTCCCAAACCGCTGCGCAGAAGTCAACCAAACTTCACCCAATAGTGTATTGTATCACAATCTAGTAGTTACATGTGGAAATTTGGTTCTAGGACATTTGTTTTGAGCGCAATCCTCAAACTTAGGTCAAAAAAGCCATTTAAGCCTTTTCACAGTGAGATCTACGCGATATGGCTGAGAAATGTAATTTTGATGTTAACTCCCAAACCGCTGCGCAGAAGTCAACCAAACTTCACCCAATAGTGTATCGTATCACAATATAGTAGTTACATGTGGAAATTTGGTTCTAGGACATTTGTTTTGAGCGCATTCCTCAAACTTAGGTCAAAAAAGCCATTTAAGCCTTTTCACAGTGAGATCTACGCGATATGGCTGAGAAATGTAATTTTGATGTTAACTCCCAAACCGCTGCGCAGAAGTCAACCAAACTTCACCCAATAGTGTATTGTATCACAATCTAGTAGTTACATTTGGAAATTTCGTTCTAGGACATTTGGTTTGAGCGCAATCATCAAACTTAATTAAAAAAGTCATTTAAGCCTTTTCACAGTGAGATCTATGCGATATGGCCGAGAAATGTAATTTTGATGTTCACTCCCAAACCGCTGCGCAGAAGTCAACCAAACTTCACCCAATAGTGTATTGTATCACAATTTAGTAGTTACATGTGGAAATTTGGTTCTAGGACATTTGATTTGAGCGCAATTCTCAAACTTAGGTCAAAAAAGCCATTTAAGCCTTTTCATAGTGAGATCTATGCGATATTGCCGAGAAATGTAATTTTGATGTTAACTCCCAAACCGCTGCGCAGAAGTCAACCAAACTTCACCCAATAGTGTATTGTATCACAATCTAGTAGTTACATGTGGAAATTTGGTTCTAGGACATTTGATTTGAGCGCAATCCTCGAACTTAGGTCAAAAAAGCCATTTAAGCCTTTTCACAGTGAGATCTATGCAATATGGCCGAGAAATGTAATTTTGATGTTAACTCCCAAACCGCTGCGCAGAAGTCAACCAAACTTCACCCAATAGTGTATTGTATCACAATCTAGTAGTTACATGTGGAAATTTGGTTCTAGGACATTTGATTTGAGCGCAATCCTCAAACTTAGGTCAAAAAAGCCATTTAAGCCTTTTCACAGTGAGATCTATGCGATATGGCCGAGAAATGTAATTTTGATGTTAACTCCCAAACCGCTGCGCAGAAGTCAACCAAACTTCACCCAATAGTGTATTGTATCACAATCTAGTAGTTACATGTGGAAATTTGGTTCTAGGACATTTGTTTTGAGCGCAATCCTCAAACTTAGGTCAAAAAAGCCATTTAAGCCTTTTCACAGTGAGATCTACGCGATATGGCTGAGAAATGTAATTTTGATGTTAACTCCCAAACCGCTGCGCAGAAGTCAACCAAACTTAACCCAATAGTGTATTGTATCACAATCTAGTAGTTACATTTGGAAATTTCGTTCTAGGACATTTGGTTTGAGCGCAATCATCAAACTTAATTAAAAAAGTCATTTAAGCCTTTTCACAGTGAGATCTATGCGATATGGCCGAGAAATGTAATTTTGATATTCACTCCCAAACCGCTGCGCAGAAGTCAACCAAACTTCACCCAATAGTGTATTGTATCACAATCTAGTAGTTACATGTAGAAATTTGGTTCTAGGACATTTGATTTGAGCGCAATCCTCAAACTTAGGTCAAAAAAGCCATTTAAGCCTTTTCACAGTGAGATCTATGCGATATGGCCGAGAAATGTAATTTTGATGTTAACTCCCAAACCGCTGCGCAGAAGTCAACCAAACTTCACCCATTAGTGTATTGTATCACAATCTAGTAGTTACATGTGGAAATTTGGTTCTAGGACATTTGATTTGAGCGCAATCCTCGAACTTAGGTCAAAAAAGCCATTTAAGCCTTTTCACAGTGAGATCTATGCAATATGGCCGAGAAATGTAATTTTGATGTTAACTCCCAAACCGCTGCGCAGAAGTCAACCAAACTTCACCCAATAGTGTATTGTATCACAATCTAGTAGTTACATGTAGAAATTTGGTTCTAGGACATTTGATTTGAGCGCAATCCTCAAACTTAGGTCAAAAAAGCCATTTAAGCCTTTTCACAGTGAGATCTATGCGATATGGCCGAGAAATGTAATTTTGATGTTAACTCCCAAACCGCTGCGCAGAAGTCAACCAAACTTCACCCAATAGTGTATTGTATCACAATTTAGTAGTTATATGTGGAAATTTGGTTCTAGGACATTTGATTGAGCGCAATCCTCAAACTTAGGTCAAAAAAGCCATTTAAGCCTTTTCACAGTGAGATCTACGCGATATGGCTGAGAAATGTAATTTTGATGTTAACTCCCAAACCGCTGCGCAGAAGTCAACCAAACTTCACCCAATAGTGTATTGTATCACAATCTAGTAGTTACATGTGGAAATTTGGTTCTAGGACATTTGTTTTGAGCGCAATCCTCAAACTTAGGTCAAAAAAGCCATTTAAGCCTTTTCACAGTGAGATCTACGCGATATGGCTGAGAAATGTAATTTTGATGTTAACTCCCAAACCGCTGCGCAGAAGTCAACCAAACTTCACCCAATAGTGTATTGTATCACAATCTAGTAGTTATATGTGGAAATTTGGTTCTAGGACATTTGATTTGAGCGCAATCCTCAAACTTAGGTCAAAAAAGCCATTTAAGCCTTTTCACAGTGAGATCTATGCGATATGGCCGAGAAATGTAATTTTGATGTTCACTCCCAAACCGCTGCGCAGAAGTCAACCAAACTTCACCCAATAGTGTATTGTATCACAATCTAGTAGTTACATGTAGAAATTTGGTTCTAGGACATTTGATTTGAGCGCAATCCTCAAACTTAGGTCAAAAAAGCCATTTAAGCCTTTTCACAGTGAGATCTATGCGATATGGCCGAGAAATGTAATTTTGATGTTAACTCCCAAACCGCTGCGCAGAAGTCAACCAAACTTCACCCAATAGTGTATTGTATCACCATTGAGTAGTTATATGTGGAAATTTGGTTCTAGGACATTTGATTGAGCGCAATCCTCAAACTTAGGTCAAAAAAGCCATTTAAGCCTTTTCACAGTGAGATCTACGCGATATGGCTGAGAAATGTAATTTTGATGTTAACTCCCAAACCGCTGCGCAGAAGTCAACCAAACTTCACCCAATAGTGTATTGTATCACAATCTAGTAGTTACATGTGGAAATTTGGTTCTAGGACATTTGTTTTGAGCGCAATCCTCAAACTTAGGTCAAAAAAGCCATTTAAGCCTTTTCACAGTGAGATCTACGCGATATGGCTGAGAAATGTAATTTTGATGTTAACTCCCAAACCGCTGCGCAGAAGTCAACCAAACTTAACCCAATAGTGTATTGTATCACAATCTAGTAGTTACATTTGGAAATTTCGTTCTAGGACATTTGGTTTGAGCGCAATCATCAAACTTAATTAAAAAAGTCATTTAAGCCTTTTCACAGTGAGATCTATGCGATATGGCCGAGAAATGTAATTTTGATATTCACTCCCAAACCGCTGCGCAGAAGTCAACCAAACTTCACCCAATAGTGTATTGTATCACAATCTAGTAGTTACATGTAGAAATTTGGTTCTAGGACATTTGATTTGAGCGCAATCCTCAAACTTAGGTCAAAAAAGCCATTTAAGCCTTTTCACAGTGAGATCTATGCGATATGGCCGAGAAATGTAATTTTGATGTTAACTCCCAAACCGCTGCGCAGAAGTCAACCAAACTTCACCCATTAGTGTATTGTATCACAATCTAGTAGTTACATGTGGAAATTTGGTTCTAGGACATTTGATTTGAGCGCAATCCTCGAACTTAGGTCAAAAAAGCCATTTAAGCCTTTTCACAGTGAGATCTATGCAATATGGCCGAGAAATGTAATTTTGATGTTAACTCCCAAACCGCTGCGCAGAAGTCAACCAAACTTCACCCAATAGTGTATTGTATCACAATCTAGTAGTTACATGTAGAAATTTGGTTCTAGGACATTTGATTTGAGCGCAATCCTCAAACTTAGGTCAAAAAAGCCATTTAAGCCTTTTCACAGTGAGATCTATGCGATATGGCCGAGAAATGTAATTTTGATGTTAACTCCCAAACCGCTGCGCAGAAGTCAACCAAACTTCACCCAATAGTGTATTGTATCACAATTTAGTAGTTATATGTGGAAATTTGGTTCTAGGACATTTGATTGAGCGCAATCCTCAAACTTAGGTCAAAAAAGCCATTTAAGCCTTTTCACAGTGAGATCTACGCGATATGGCTGAGAAATGTAATTTTGATGTTAACTCCCAAACCGCTGCGCAGAAGTCAACCAAACTTCACCCAATAGTGTATTGTATCACAATCTAG
The DNA here is from genome assembly GCF_030265065.1 of Corythoichthys intestinalis. Lineage (NCBI taxonomy): Eukaryota > Metazoa > Chordata > Actinopteri > Syngnathiformes > Syngnathidae > Corythoichthys > Corythoichthys intestinalis. Next base: position 4,551,072 of record NC_080404.1, read on the forward strand.
TAGTTACATGTGGAAATTTGGTTCTAGGACATTTGTTTTGAGCGCAATCCTCAAACTTAGGTCAAAAAAGCCATTTAAGCCTTTTCACAGTGAGATCTACGCGATATGGCTGAGAAATGTAATTTTGATGTTAACTCCCAAACCGCTGCGCAGAAGTCAACCAAACTTCACCCAATAGTGTATTGTATCACAATCTAGTAGTTATATGTGGAAATTTGGTTCTAGGACATTTGATTTGAGCGCAATCCTCAAACTTAGGTCAAAAAAGCCATTTAAGCCTTTTCACAGTGAGATCTATGCGATATGGCCGAGAAATGTAATTTTGATGTTCACTCCCAAACCGCTGCGCAGAAGTCAACCAAACTTCACCCAATAGTGTATTGTATCACAATCTAGTAGTTACATGTAGAAATTTGGTTCTAGGACATTTGATTTGAGCGCAATCCTCAAACTTAGGTCAAAAAAGCCATTTAAGCCTTTTCACAGTGAGATCTATGCGATATGGCCGAGAAATGTAATTTTGATGTTAACTCCCAAACCGCTGCGCAGAAGTCAACCAAACTTCACCCAATAGTGTATTGTATCACCATTGAGTAGTTATATGTGGAAATTTGGTTCTAGGACATTTGATTGAGCGCAATCCTCAAACTTAGGTCAAAAAAGCCATTTAAGCCTTTTCACAGTGAGATCTACGCGATATGGCTGAGAAATGTAATTTTGATGTTAACTCCCAAACCGCTGCGCAGAAGTCAACCAAACTTCACCCAATAGTGTATTGTATCACAATCTAGTAGTTACATGTGGAAATTTGGTTCTAGGACATTTGTTTTGAGCGCAATCCTCAAACTTAGGTCAAAAAAGCCATTTAAGCCTTTTCACAGTGAGATCTACGCGATATGGCTGAGAAATGTAATTTTGATGTTAACTCCCAAACCGCTGCGCAGAAGTCAACCAAACTTCACCCAATAGTGTATCGTATCACAATATAGTAGTTACATGTGGAAATTTGGTTCTAGGACATTTGTTTTGAGCGCAATCCTCAAACTTAGGTCAAAAAAGCCATTTAAGCCTTTTCACAGTGAGATCTACGCGATATGGCTGAGAAATGTAATTTTGATGTTAACTCCCAAACCGCTGCGCAGAAGTCAACCAAACTTCACCCAATAGTGTATTGTATCACAATCTAGTAGTTACATTTGGAAATTTCGTTCTAGGACATTTGGTTTGAGCGCAATCATCAAACTTAATTAAAAAAGTCATTTAAGCCTTTTCACAGTGAGATCTATGCGATATGGCCGAGAAATGTAATTTTGATGTTCACTCCCAAACCGCTGCGCAGAAGTCAACCAAACTTCACCCAATAGTGTATTGTATCACAATTTAGTAGTTACATGTGGAAATTTGGTTCTAGGACATTTGATTTGAGCGCAATTCTCAAACTTAGGTCAAAAAAGCCATTTAAGCCTTTTCATAGTGAGATCTATGCGATATTGCCGAGAAATGTAATTTTGATGTTAACTCCCAAACCGCTGCGCAGAAGTCAACCAAACTTCACCCAATAGTGTATTGTATCACAATCTAGTAGTTACATGTGGAAATTTGGTTCTAGGACATTTGATTTGAGCGCAATCCTCGAACTTAGGTCAAAAAAGCCATTTAAGCCTTTTCACAGTGAGATCTATGCAATATGGCCGAGAAATGTAATTTTGATGTTAACTCCCAAACCGCTGCGCAGAAGTCAACCAAACTTCACCCAATAGTGTATTGTATCACAATCTAGTAGTTACATGTGGAAATTTGGTTCTAGGACATTTGATTTGAGCGCAATCCTCAAACTTAGGTCAAAAAAGCCATTTAAGCCTTTTCACAGTGAGATCTATGCGATATGGCCGAGAAATGTAATTTTGATGTTAACTCCCAAACCGCTGCGCAGAAGTCAACCAAACTTCACCCAATAGTGTATTGTATCACAATCTAGTAGTTACATGTGGAAATTTGGTTCTAGGACATTTGTTTTGAGCGCAATCCTCAAACTTAGGTCAAAAAAGCCATTTAAGCCTTTTCACAGTGAGATCTACGCGATATGGCTGAGAAATGTAATTTTGATGTTAACTCCCAAACCGCTGCGCAGAAGTCAACCAAACTTCACCCAATAGTGTATTGTATCACAATCTAGTAGTTACATTTGGAAATTTCGTTCTAGGACATTTGGTTTGAGCGCAATCATCAAACTTAATTAAAAAAGTCATTTAAGCCTTTTCACAGTGAGATCTATGCGATATGGCCGAGAAATGTAATTTTGATATTCACTCCCAAACCGCTGCGCAGAAGTCAACCAAACTTCACCCAATAGTGTATTGTATCACAATCTAGTAGTTACATGTAGAAATTTGGTTCTAGGACATTTGATTTGAGCGCAATCCTCAAACTTAGGTCAAAAAAGCCATTTAAGCCTTTTCACAGTGAGATCTATGCGATATGGCCGAGAAATGTAATTTTGATGTTAACTCCCAAACCGCTGCGCAGAAGTCAACCAAACTTCACCCATTAGTGTATTGTATCACAATCTAGTAGTTACATGTGGAAATTTGGTTCTAGGACATTTGATTTGAGCGCAATCCTCGAACTTAGGTCAAAAAAGCCATTTAAGCCTTTTCACAGTGAGATCTATGCAATATGGCCGAGAAATGTAATTTTGATGTTAACTCCCAAACCGCTGCGCAGAAGTCAACCAAACTTCACCCAATAGTGTATTGTATCACAATCTAGTAGTTACATGTGGAAATTTGGTTCTAGGACATTTGATTTGAGCGCAATCCTCAAACTTAGGTCAAAAAAGCCATTTAAGCCTTTTCACAGTGAGATCTATGCGATATGGCCGAGAAATGTAATTTTGATGTTAACTCCCAAACCGCTGCGCAGAAGTCAACCAAACTTCACCCAATAGTGTATTGTATCACAATCTAGTAGTTACATGTGGAAATTTGGTTCTAGGACATTTGTTTTGAGCGCAATCCTCAAACTTAGGTCAAAAAAGCCATTTAAGCCTTTTCACAGTGAGATCTACGCGATATGGCTGAGAAATGTAATTTTGATGTTAACTCCCAAACCGCTAAGCAGAAGTCAACCAAACTTCACCCAATAGTGTATTGTATCACAATCTAGTAGTTACATTTGGAAATTTCGTTCTAGGACATTTGGTTTGAGCGCAATCATCAAACTTAATTAAAAAAGTCATTTAAGCCTTTTCACAGTGAGATCTATGCGATATGGCCGAGAAATGTAATTTTGATATTCACTCCCAAACCGCTGCGCAGAAGTCAACCAAACTTCACCCAATAGTGTATTGTATCACAATCTAGTAGTTACATGTAGAAATTTGGTTCTAGGACATTTGATTTGAGCGCAATCCTCAAACTTAGATCAAAAAAGCCATTTAAGCCTTTTCACAGTGAGATCTATGTGATATGGCCGAGAAATGTAATTTTGATGTTAACTCCCAAACCGCTGCGCAGAAGTCAACCAAACTTCACCCAATAGTGTATTGTATCACAATTTAGTAGTTATATGTGGAAATTTGGTTCTAGGACATTTGATTTGAGCGCAATCCTCAAACTTAGGTCAAAAAAGCCATTTAAGCCTTTTCACAGTGAGATCTACTCGATATGGCTGAGAAATGTAATTTTGATGTTAACTCCCAAACCGCTGCGCAGAAGTCAACCAAACTTCACCCAATAGTGTATTGTATCACAATCTAGTAGTTACATGTGGAAATTTGGTTCTAGGACATTTGTTTTGAGCGCAATCCTCAAACTTAGGTCAAAAAAGCCATTTAAGCCTTTTCACAGTGAGATCTACGCGATATGGCTGAGAAATGTAATTTTGATGTTAACTCCCAAACCGCTGCGCAGAAGTCAACCAAACTTCACCCAATAGTGTATTGTATCACAATCTAGTAGTTACATTTGGAAATTTCGTTCTAGGACATTTGGTTTGAGCGCAATCATCAAACTTAATTAAAAAAGTCATTTAAGCCTTTTCACAGTGAGATCTATGCGATATGGCCGAGAAATGTAATTTTGATGTTCACTCCCAAACCGCTGCGCAGAAGTCAACCAAACTTCACCCAATAGTGTATTGTATCACAATCTAGTAGTTACATGTAGAAATTTGGTTCTAGGACATTTGATTTGAGCGCAATCCTCAAACTTAGGTCAAAAAAGCCATTTAAGCCTTTTCACAGTGAGATCTATGCGATATGGCCGAGAAATGTAATTTTGATGTTAACTCCCAAACCGCTGCGCAGAAGTCAACCAAACTTCACCCAATAGTGTATTGTATCACAATTTAGTAGTTATATGTGGAAATTTGGTTCTAGGACATTTGATTGAGCGCAATCCTCAAACTTAGGTCAAAAAAGCCATTTAAGCCTTTTCACAGTGAGATCTACGCGATATGGCTGAGAAATGTAATTTTGATGTTAACTCCCAAACCGCTGCGCAGAAGTCAACCAAACTTCACCCAATAGTGTATTGTATCACAATCTAGTAGTTACATGTGGAAATTTGGTTCTAGGACATTTGTTTTGAGCGCAATCCTCAAACTTAGGTCAAAAAAGCCATTTAAGCCTTTTCACAGTGAGATCTACGCGATATGGCTGAGAAATGTAATTTTGATGTTAACTCCCAAACCGCTGCGCAGAAGTCAACCAAACTTCACTCAATAGTGTATTGTATCACAATCTAGTAGTTACATTTGGAAATTTCGTTCTAGGACATTTGGTTTGAGCGCAATCATCAAACTTAATTAAAAAAGTCATTTAAGCCTTTTCACAGTGAGATCTATGCGATATGGCCGAGAAATGTAATTTTGATGTTCACTCCCAAACCGCTGCGCAGAAGTCAACCAAACTTCACCCAATAGTGTATTGTATGACAATCTAGTAGTTACATGTGGAAATTTGGTTCTAGGACATTTGATTTGAGCGCAATCCTCAAACTTAGGTCAAAAAAGCCATTTAAGCCTTTTCACAGTGAGATCTATGCGATATGGCCGAGAAATGTAATTTTGATGTTAACTCCCAAACCGCTGCGCAGAAGTCAACCAAACTTCACCCAATAGTGTATTTTATCATAATCTAGTAGTTACATTTGGAAATTTAGTTCTAGGACATATGGTTTGAGCGCAATCTTCAAACTTAATTAAAAAAAGTCATTTAAGCCTTTTCACAGTGAGATCTATGCGATATGGCTGAGAAATGTAATTTTGATGTTAACTCCCAAACCGCTGCGCCGAAGTTAACCAAACTTCACCCAATAGTGTATTTTATCACAATCTAGTAGTTACATTTGGAAATTTAGTTCTAGGACATTTGGTTTTAGCGCAATCATCAAACTTAATTAAAAAAGTCATTTAAGCCTTTTCACAGTGAGATCTAATGTAATTTTGATGTTAACTCCCAAACCGCTGCGCAGAAGTCAACCAAACTTCACCCAATAGTGTATTGTATCACAATCTAGTAGTTACATGTGGAAATTTGGTTCTAGGACATTTGATTTGAGCGCAATCCTCAAACTTAGGTCAAAAAAGCCATTTAAGCCTTTTCACAGTGAGATCTATGCGATATGGCCGAGAAATGTAATTTTGATGTTAACTCCCAAACCGCTGCGCAGAAGTCAACCAAACTTCACCCAATAGTGTATTGTATCACAATCTAGTAGTTACATGTGGAAATTTGGTTCTAGGACATTTGTTTTGAGCGCAATCCTCAAACTTAGGTCAAAAAAGCCATTTAAGCCTTTTCACAGTGAGATCTACGCGATATGGCTGAGAAATGTAATTTTGATGTTAACTTCCAAACCGCTAAGCAGAAGTCAACCAAACTTCACCCAATAGTGTATTGTATCACAATCTAGTAGTTACATTTGGAAATTTCGTTCTAGGACATTTGGTTTGAGCGCAATCATCAAACTTAATTAAAAAAGTCATTTAAGCCTTTTCACAGTGAGATCTATGCGATATGGCCGAGAAATGTAATTTTGATATTCACTCCCAAACCGCTGCGCAGAAGTCAACCAAACTTCACCCAATAGTGTATTGTATCACAATCTAGTAGTTACATGTAGAAATTTGGTTCTAGGACATTTGATTTGAGCGCAATCCTCAAACTTAGGTCAAAAAAGCCATTTAAGCCTTTTCACAGTGAGATCTATGTGATATGGCCGAGAAATGTAATTTTGATGTTAACTCCCAAACCGCTGCGCAGAAGTCAACCAAACTTCACCCAATAGTGTATTGTATCACAATTTAGTAGTTATATGTGGAAATTTGGTTCTAGGACATTTGATTTGAGCGCAATCCTCAAACTTAGGTCAAAAAAGCCATTTAAGCCTTTTCACAGTGAGATCTACTCGATATGGCTGAGAAATGTAATTTTGATGTTAACTCCCAAACCGCTGCGCAGAAGTCAACCAAACTTCACCCAATAGTGTATTGTATCACAATCTAGTAGTTACATGTGGAAATTTGGTTCTAGGACATTTGTTTTGAGCGCAATCCTCAAACTTAGGTCAAAAAAGCCATTTAAGCCTTTTCACAGTGAGATCTACGCGATATGGCTGAGAAATGTAATTTTGATGTTAACTCCCAAACCGCTGCGCAGAAGTCAACCAAACTTCACCCAATAGTGTATTGTATCACAATCTAGTAGTTACATTTGGAAATTTCGTTCTAGGACATTTGGTTTGAGCGCAATCATCAAACTTAATTAAAAAAGTCATTTAAGCCTTTTCACAGTGAGATCTATGCGATATGGCCGAGAAATGTAATTTTGATGTTCACTCCCAAACCGCTGCGCAGAAGTCAACCAAACTTCACCCAATAGTGTATTGTATCACAATCTAGTAGTTACATGTGGAAATTTTGTTCTAGGACATTTGATTTGAGCGCAATCCTCAAACTTAGGTCAAAAAAGCCATTTAAGCCTTTTCACAGTGAGATCTATGCGATATGGCCGAGAAATGTAATTTTGATGTTAACTCCCAAACCGCTGCGCAGAAGTCAACCAAACTTCACCCAATAGTGTATTTTATCATAATCTAGTAGTTACATTTGGAAATTTAGTTCTAGGACATATGGTTTGAGCGCAATCTTCAAACTTAATTAAAAAAAGTCATTTAAGCCTTTTCACAGTGAGATCTATGCGATATGGCTGAGAAATGTAATTTTGATGTTAACTCCCAAACCGCTGCGCCGAAGTCAACCAAACTTCACCCAATAGTGTATTTTATCACAATCTAGTAGTTACATTTGGAAATTTAGTTCTAGGACATTTGGTTTGAGCGCAATCATCAAACTTAATTAAAAAATTCATTTAAGCCTTTTCACAGTGAGATCTACGCGATATGGCCGAGAAATGTAATTTTGATGTTAACTCCCAAACCGCTGCGCCGAAGTCAACCAAACTTCACCCAATAGTGTATTTTATCACAATCTAGTAGTTACATTTGGAAATTTAGTTCTAGGACATTTGGTTTGAGCGCAATCATCAAACTTGATTAAAAAAGTCATTTAAGCCTTTTCACAGTGAGATCTACGCGATATGGCCGAGAAATGTAATTTTGATGTTAACTCCCGAACCGCTGCGCAGAAGTCAACCAAACTTCACACAATAGTGTATTGTATCACAATCTAGTAGTTATATGTGGAAATTTGGTTCTAGGACATTTGATTTGAGCGCAATCCTCAAACTTAGGTCAAAAAAGCCATTTAAGCCTTTTCACAGTGAGATCTATGCGATATGGCCGAGAAATGTAATTTTGATGTTAACTCCCAAACCGCTGCGCAGAAGTCAACCAAACTTCACCCAATAGTGTATTGTATCACAATCTAGTAGTTACATGTGGAAATTTGGTTCTAGGACATTTGTTTTGAGCGCAATCCTCAAACTTAGGTCAAAAAAGCCATTTAAGCCTTTTCACAGTGAGATCTACGCGATATGGCTGAGAAATGTAATTTTGATGTTAACTCCCAAACCGCTGCGCAGAAGTCAACCAAACTTCACCCAATAGTGTATTGTATCACAATCTAGTAGTTACATTTGGAAATTTCGTTCTAGGACATTTGGTTTGAGCACAATCATCAAACTTAATTAAAAAAGTCATTTAAGCCTTTTCACAGTGAGATCTATGCGATATGGCCGAGAAATGTAATTTTGATGTTCACTCCCAAACCGCTGCGCAGAAGTCAACCAAACTTCACCCAATAGTGTATTGTATCACAATCTAGTAGTTACATGTAGAAATTTGGTTCTAGGACATTTGATTTGAGCGCAATCCTCAAACTTAGGTCAAAAAAGCCATTTAAGCCTTTTCACAGTGAGATCTATGCGATATGGCCGAGAAATGTAATTTTGATGTTAACTCCCAAACCGCTGCGCAGAAGTCAACCAAACTTCACCCAATAGTGTATTGTATCACAATTTAGTAGTTATATGTGGAAATTTGGTTCTAGGACATTTGATTGAGCGCAATCCTCAAACTTAGGTCAAAAAAGCCATTTAAGCCTTTTCACAGTGAGATCTACGCGATATGGCTGAGAAATGTAATTTTGATGTTAACTCCCAAACCGCTGCGCAGAAGTCAACCAAACTTCACCCAATAGTGTATTGTATCACAATCTAGTAGTTACATGTGGAAATTTGGTTCTAGGACATTTGTTTTGAGCGCAATCCTCAAACTTAGGTCAAAAAAGCCATTTAAGCCTTTTCACAGTGAGATCTACGCGATATGGCTGAGAAATGTAATTTTGATGTTAACTCCCAAACCGCTGCGCAGAAGTCAACCAAACTTCACTCAATAGTGTATTGTATCACAATCTAGTAGTTACATTTGGAAATTTCGTTCTAGGACATTTGGTTTGAGCGCAATCATCAAACTTAATTAAAAAAGTCATTTAAGCCTTTTCACAGTGAGATCTATGCGATATGGCCGAGAAATGTAATTTTGATGTTCACTCCCAAACCGCTGCGCAGAAGTCAACCAAACTTCACCCAATAGTGTATTGTATGACAATCTAGTAGTTACATGTGGAAATTTGGTTCTAGGACATTTGATTTGAGCGCAATCCTCAAACTTAGGTCAAAAAAGCCATTTAAGCCTTTTCACAGTGAGATCTATGCGATATGGCCGAGAAATGTAATTTTGATGTTAACTCCCAAACCGCTGCGCAGAAGTCAACCAAACTTCACCCAATAGTGTATTTTATCATAATCTAGTAGTTACATTTGGAAATTTAGTTCTAGGACATATGGTTTGAGCGCAATCTTCAAACTTAATTAAAAAAAGTCATTTAAGCCTTTTCACAGTGAGATCTATGCGATATGGCTGAGAAATGTAATTTTGATGTTAACTCCCAAACCGCTGCGCCGAAGTTAACCAAACTTCACCCAATAGTGTATTTTATCACAATCTAGTAGTTACATTTGGAAATTTAGTTCTAGGACATTTGGTTTTAGCGCAATCATCAAACTTAATTAAAAAAGTCATTTAAGCCTTTTCACAGTGAGATCTAATGTAATTTTGATGTTAACTCCCAAACCGCTGCGCAGAAGTCAACCAAACTTCACCCAATAGTGTATTGTATCACAATCTAGTAGTTACATGTGGAAATTTGGTTCTAGGACATTTGATTTGAGCGCAATCCTCAAACTTAGGTCAAAAAAGCCATTTAAGCCTTTTCACAGTGAGATCTATGCGATATGGCCGAGAAATGTAATTTTGATGTTAACTCCCAAACCGCTGCGCAGAAGTCAACCAAACTTCACCCAATAGTGTATTGTATCACAATCTAGTAGTTACATGTGGAAATTTGGTTCTAGGACATTTGTTTTGAGCGCAATCCTCAAACTTAGGTCAAAAAAGCCATTTAAGCCTTTTCACAGTGAGATCTACGCGATATGGCTGAGAAATGTAATTTTGATGTTAACTCCCAAACCGCTAAGCAGAAGTCAACCAAACTTCACCCAATAGTGTATTGTATCACAATCTAGTAGTTACATTTGGAAATTTCGTTCTAGGACATTTGGTTTGAGCGCAATCATCAAACTTAATTAAAAAAGTCATTTAAGCCTTTTCACAGTGAGATCTATGCGATATGGCCGAGAAATGTAATTTTGATATTCACTCCCAAACCGCTGCGCAGAAGTCAACCAAACTTCACCCAATAGTGTATTGTATCACAATCTAGTAGTTACATGTAGAAATTTGGTTCTAGGACATTTGATTTGAGCGCAATCCTCAAACTTAGGTCAAAAAAGCCATTTAAGCCTTTTCACAGTGAGATCTATGTGATATGGCCGAGAAATGTAATTTTGATGTTAACTCCCAAACCGCTGCGCAGAAGTCAACCAAACTTCACCCAATAGTGTATTGTATCACAATTTAGTAGTTATATGTGGAAATTTGGTTCTAGGACATTTGATTTGAGCGCAATCCTCAAACTTAGGTCAAAAAAGCCATTTAAGCCTTTTCACAGTGAGATCTACTCGATATGGCTGAGAAATGTAATTTTGATGTTAACTCCCAAACCGCTGCGCAGAAGTCAACCAAACTTCACCCAATAGTGTATTGTATCACAATCTAGTAGTTACATGTGGAAATTTGGTTCTAGGACATTTGTTTTGAGCGCAATCCTCAAACTTAGGTCAAAAAAGCCATTTAAGCCTTTTCACAGTGAGATCTACGCGATATGGCTGAGAAATGTAATTTTGATGTTAACTCCCAAACCGCTGCGCAGAAGTCAACCAAACTTCACCCAATAGTGTATTGTATCACAATCTAGTAGTTACATTTGGAAATTTCGTTCTAGGACATTTGGTTTGAGCGCAATCATCAAACTTAATTAAAAAAGTCATTTAAGCCTTTTCACAGTGAGATCTATGCGATATGGCCGAGAAATGTAATTTTGATGTTCACTCCCAAACCGCTGCGCAGAAGTCAACCAAACTTCACCCAATAGTGTATTGTATCACAATCTAGTAGTTACATGTGGAAATTTTGTTCTAGGACATTTGATTTGAGCGCAATCCTCAAACTTAGGTCAAAAAAGCCATTTAAGCCTTTTCACAGTGAGATCTATGCGATATGGCCGAGAAATGTAATTTTGATGTTAACTCCCAAACCGCTGCGCAGAAGTCAACCAAACTTCACCCAATAGTGTATTTTATCATAATCTAGTAGTTACATTTGGAAATTTAGTTCTAGGACATATGGTTTGAGCGCAATCTTCAAACTTAATTAAAAAAAGTCATTTAAGCCTTTTCACAGTGAGATCTATGCGATATGGCTGAGAAATGTAATTTTGATGTTAACTCCCAAACCGCTGCGCCGAAGTCAACCAAACTTCACCCAATAGTGTATTTTATCACAATCTAGTAGTTACATTTGGAAATTTAGTTCTAGGACATTTGGTTTGAGCGCAATCATCAAACTTAATTAAAAAATTCATTTAAGCCTTTTCACAGTGAGATCTACGCGATATGGCCGAGAAATGTAATTTTGATGTTAACTCCCAAACCGCTGCGCCGAAGTCAACCAAACTTCACCCAATAGTGTATTTTATCACAATCTAGTAGTTACATTTGGAAATTTAGTTCTAGGACATTTGGTTTGAGCGCAATCATCAAACTTGATTAAAAAAGTCATTTAAGCCTTTTCACAGTGAGATCTACGCGATATGGCCGAGAAATGTAATTTTGATGTTAACTCCCGAACCGCTGCGCAGAAGTCAACCAAACTTCACCCAATAGTGTATTGTATCACAATCTAGTAGTTATATGTGGAAATTTGGTTCTAGGACATTTGATTTGAGCGCAATCCTCAAACTTAGGTCAAAAAAGCCATTTAAGCCTTTTCACAGTGAGATCTATGCGATATGGCCGAGAAATGTAATTTTGATGTTAACTCCCAAACCGCTGCGCAGAAGTCAACCAAACTTCACCCAATAGTGTATTGTATCACAATCTAGTAGTTACATGTGGAAATTTGGTTCTAGGACATTTGTTTTGAGCGCAATCCTCAAACTTAGGTCAAAAAAGCCATTTAAGCCTTTTCACAGTGAGATCTACGCGATATGGCTGAGAAATGTAATTTTGATGTTAACTCCCAAACCGCTGCACAGAAGTCAACCAAACTTCACCCAATAGTGTATTGTATCACAATCTAGTAGTTACATTTGGAAATTTCGTTCTAGGACATTTGGTTTGAGCACAATCATCAAACTTAATTAAAAAAGTCATTTAAGCCTTTTCACAGTGAGATCTATGCGATATGGCCGAGAAATGTAATTTTGATGTTCACTCCCAAACCGCTGCGCAGAAGTCAACCAAACTTCACCCAATAGTGTATTGTATCACAATCTAGTAGTTACATGTAGAAATTTGGTTCTAGGACATTTGATTTGAGCGCAATCCTCAAACTTAGGTCAAAAAAGCCATTTAAGCCTTTTCACAGTGAGATCTATGCGATATGGCCGAGAAATGTAATTTTGATGTTAACTCCCAAACCGCTGCGCAGAAGTCAACCAAACTTCACCCAATAGTGTATTGTATCACAATTTAGTAGTTATATGTGGAAATTTGGTTCTAGGACATTTGATTGAGCGCAATCCTCAAACTTAGGTCAAAAAAGCCATTTAAGCCTTTTCACAGTGAGATCTACGCGATATGGCTGAGAAATGTAATTTTGATGTTAACTCCCAAACCGCTGCGCAGAAGTCAACCAAACTTCACCCAATAGTGTATTGTATCACAATCTAGTAGTTACATGTGGAAATTTGGTTCTAGGACATTTGTTTTGAGCGCAATCCTCAAACTTAGGTCAAAAAAGCCATTTAAGCCTTTTCACAGTGAGATCTACGCGATATGGCTGAGAAATGTAATTTTGATGTTAACTCCCAAACCGCTGCGCAGAAGTCAACCAAACTTCACTCAATAGTGTATTGTATCACAATCTAGTAGTTACATTTGGAAATTTCGTTCTAGGACATTTGGTTTGAGCGCAATCATCAAACTTAATTAAAAAAGTCATTTAAGCCTTTTCACAGTGAGATCTATGCGATATGGCCGAGAAATGTAATTTTGATGTTCACTCCCAAACCGCTGCGCAGAAGTCAACCAAACTTCACCCAATAGTGTATTGTATGACAATCTAGTAGTTACATGTGGAAATTTGGTTCTAGGACATTTGATTTGAGCGCAATCCTCAAACTTAGGTCAAAAAAGCCATTTAAGCCTTTTCACAGTGAGATCTATGCGATATGGCCGAGAAATGTAATTTTGATGTTAACTCCCAAACCGCTGCGCAGAAGTCAACCAAACTTCACCCAATAGTGTATTTTATCATAATCTAGTAGTTACATTTGGAAATTTAGTTCTAGGACATATGGTTTGAGCGCAATCTTCAAACTTAATTAAAAAAAGTCATTTAAGCCTTTTCACAGTGAGATCTATGCGATATGGCTGAGAAATGTAATTTTGATGTTAACTCCCAAACCGCTGCGCCGAAGTTAACCAAACTTCACCCAATAGTGTATTTTATCACAATCTAGTAGTTACATTTGGAAATTTAGTTCTAGGACATTTGGTTTTAGCGCAATCATCAAACTTAATTAAAAAAGTCATTTAAGCCTTTTCACAGTGAGATCTAATGTAATTTTGATGTTAACTCCCAAACCGCTGCGCAGAAGTCAACCAAACTTCACCCAATAGTGTATTGTATCACAATCTAGTAGTTACATGTGGAAATTTGGTTCTAGGACATTTGATTTGAGCGCAATCCTCGAACTTAGGTCAAAAAAGCCATTTAAGCCTTTTCACAGTGAGATCTATGCGATATGGCCGAGAAATGTAATTTTGATGTTAACTCCCAAACCGCTGCGCAGAAGTCAACAAAACTTCACCCAATAGTGTATTGTATCACAATTTAGTAGTTATATGTGGAAATTTGGTTCTAGGACATTTGATTTGAGCGCAATCCTCAAACTTAGGTCAAAAAAGCCATTTAAGCCTTTTCACAGTGAGATCTACGCGATATGGCTGAGAAATGTAATTTTGATGTTAACTCCCAAACCGCTGCGCAGAAGTCAACCAAACTTCACCCAATAGTGTATTGTATCACAATCTAGTAGTTACATGTGGAAATTTGGTTCTAGGACATTTGTTTTGAGCGCAATCCTCAAACTTAGGTCAAAAAAGCCATTTAAGCCTTTTCACAGTGAGATCTACGCGATATGGCTGAGAATTTTAATTTTGATGTTAACTCCCAAACCGCTGCGCAGAAGTCAACCAAACTTCACCCAATAGTGTATTGTATCACAATCTAGTAGTTACATTTGGAAATTTCGTTCTAGGACATTTGTTTTGAGCGCAATCATCACACTTAATTAAAAAAGTCATTTAAGCCTTTTCACAGTGAGCTCTATGCGATATGGCCGAGAAATGTAATTTTGATGTTCACTCCCAAACCGCTGCGCAGAAGTCAACCAAACTTCACCCATTAGTGTATTGTATCACAATCTAGTAGTTACATGTGGAAATTTAATTCTAGGACATTTGATTTGAGCGCAATCCTCAAACTTAGGTCAAAAAAGCCATTTAAGCCTTTTCACAGTGAGATCTATGCGATATGGCCGAGAAATGTAATTTTGATGTTAACTCCCAAACCGCTGCGCAGAAGTCAACCAAACTTCACCCAATAGTGTATTGTATCACAATTTAGTAGTTACATGTGGAAATTTGGTTCTAGGACATTTGATTTGAGCGCAATTCTCAAACTTAGGTCAAAAAAGCCATTTAAGCCTTTTCATAGTGAGATCTATGCGATATTGCCGAGAAATGTAATTTTGATGTTAACTCCCAAACCGCTGCGCAGAAGTCAACCAAACTTCACCCAATAGTGTATTTTATCACAATCTAGTAGTTACATTTGGAAATTTAGTTTTAGGACATTTGGTTTGAGCGCAATCTTCAAACTTAATTAAAAAAAGTCATTTAAGCCTTTTCACAGTGAGATCTATGCGATATGGCCGAGAAATGTAATTTTGATGTTCACTCCCAAACCGCTGCGCAGAAGTCAACCAAACTTCACCCATTAGTGTATTGTATCACAATCTAGTAGTTACATGTGGAAATTTGGTTCTAGGACATTTGATTTGAGCGCAATCCCCAAACTTAGGTCAAAAAAGCCATTTAAGCCTTTTCACAGTGAGATCTACGCGATATGGCTGAGAAATGTAATTTTGATGTTAACTCCCAAACCACTGCGCAGAAGTCAACCAAACTTCACCCAATAGTGTATTGTATCACAATCTAGTAGTTACATTTGAAAATTTTGTTCTAGGACATTTTGTTTGAACGCAATCATCAAACTTAATTAAAAAAGTCATTTAAGCCTTTTCACAGTGAGATCTATGCGATATGGCCGAGAAATGTAATTTTGATGTTCACTCCCAAACCGCTGCGCAGAAGTCAACCAAACTTCACCCAATAGTGTATTGTATGACAATCTAGTAGTTACATGTGGAAATTTGGTTCTAGGACATTTGATTTGAGCGCAATCCTCAAACTTAGGTCAAAAAAGCCATTTAAGCCTTTTCACAGTGAGATCTATGCGATATGGCCGAGAAATGTAATTTTGATGTTAACTCCCAAACCGCTGCGCAGAAGTCAACCAAACTTCACCCAATAGTGTATTTTATCATAATCTAGTATTTACATTTGGAAATTTAGTTCTAGGACATATGGTTTGAGCGCAATCTTCAAACTTAATTAAAAAAAGTCATTTAAGCCTTTTCACAGTGAGATCTATGCGATATGGCTGAGAAATGTAATTTTGATGTTAACTCCCAAACCGCTGCGCCGAAGTTAACCAAACTTCACCCAATAGTGTATTTTATCACAATCTAGTAGTTACATTTGGAAATTTAGTTCTAGGACATTTGGTTTTAGCGCAATCATCAAACTTAATTAAAAAAGTCATTTAAGCCTTTTCACAGTGAGATCTAATGTAATTTTGATGTTAACTCCCAAACCGCTGCGCAGAAGTCAACCAAACTTCACCCAATAGTGTATTGTATCACAATCTAGTAGTTACATGTGGAAATTTGGTTCTAGGACATTTGATTTGAGCGCAATCCTCGAACTTAGGTCAAAAAAGCCATTTAAGCCTTTTCACAGTGAGATCTATGCGATATGGCCGAGAAATGTAATTTTGATGTTAACTCCCAAACCGCTGCGCAGAAGTCAACCAAACTTCACCCAATAGTGTATTGTATGACAATCTAGTAGTTACATGTGGAAATTTGGTTCTAGGACATTTGTTTTGAGCGCAATCCTCAAACTTAGGTCAAAAAAGCCATTTAAGCCTTTTCACAGTGAGATCTACGCGATATGGCTGAGAATTTTAATTTTGATGTTAACTCCCAAACCGCTGCGCAGAAGTCAACCAAACTTCACCCAATAGTGTATTGTATCACAATCTAGTAGTTACATTTGGAAATTTCGTTCTAGGACATTTGTTTTGAGCGCAATCATCAAACTTAATTAAAAAAGTCATTTAAGCCTTTTCACAGTGAGCTCTATGCGATATGGCCGAGAAATGTAATTTTGATGTTCACTCCCAAACCGCTGCGCAGAAGTCAACCAAACTTCACCCATTAGTGTATTGTATCACAATCTAGTAGTTACATGTGGAAATTTAATTCTAGGACATTTGATTTGAGCGCAATCCTCAAACTTAGGTCAAAAAAGCCATTTAAGCCTTTTCACAGTGAGATCTATGCGATATGGCCGAGAAATGTAATTTTGATGTTAACTCCCAAACCGCTGCGCAGAAGTCAACCAAACTTCACCCAATAGTGTATTGTATCAAAATTTAGTAGTTACATGTGGAAATTTGGTTCTAGGACATTTGATTTGAGCGCAATTCTCAAACTTAGGTCAAAAAAGCCATTTAAGCCTTTTCATAGTGAGATCTATGCGATATTGCCGAGAAATGTAATTTTGATGTTAACTCCCAAACCGCTGCGCAGAAGTCAACCAAACTTCACCCAATAGTGTATTTTATCACAATCTAGTAGTTACATTTGGAAATTTAGTTTTAGGACATTTGGTTTGAGCGCAATCTTCAAACTTAATTAAAAAAAGTCATTTAAGCCTTTTCACAGTGAGATCTATGCGATATGGCCGAGAAATGTAATTTTGATGTTCACTCCCAAACCGCTGCGCAGAAGTCAACCAAACTTCACCCATTAGTGTATTGTATCACAATCTAGTAGTTACATGTGGAAATTTGGTTCTAGGACATTTGATTTGAGCGCAATCCCCAAACTTAGGTTAAAAAAGCCATTTAAGCCTTTTCACAGTGAGATCTACGCGATATGGCTGAGAAATGTAATTTTGATGTTAACTCCCAAACCGCTGCGCAGAAGTCAACCAAACTTCACCCAATAGTGTATTGTATCACAATCTAGTAGTTACATTTGGAAATTTCGTTCTAGGACATTTGGTTTGAGCGCAATCATCAAACTTAATTAAAAAAGTCATTTCAGCCTTTTCACAGTGAGATTTATGCGATATTGCCGAGAAATGTAATTTTGATGTTAACTCCCAAACCGCTGCGCAGAAGTCAACCAAACTTCACCCAATAGTGTATTTTATCACAATCTAGTAGTTACATTTAGAAATTTAGTTCTAGGACATTTGGTTTGAGCGCAATCTTCAAACTTAATTAAAAAAAGTCATTTAAGCCTTTTCACAGTGAGATCTATGCGATATGGCTGAGAAATGTAATTTTGATGTTAACTCCCAAACCGCTGCGCCGAAGTCAACCAAACTTCACCCAATAGTGTATTTTATCACAATCTAGTAGTTACATTTGTAAATTTACTTCTAGGACATTTGGTTTGAGCGCAATCATCAAACTTAATTAAAAAAGTCATTTAAGCCTTTTCACAGTGAGATCTACGCGATATGGCCGAGAAATGTAATTTTGATGTTAACTCCCAAACCGCTGCGCAGAAGTCAACCAAACTTCACCCAATAGTGTATTGTATCACAATCTAGTAGTTACATGTGGAAATTTGGTTCTAGGACATTTGATTTGAGCGCAATCCTCAAACTTAGGTCAAAAAAGCCATTTAAGCCTTTTCACAGTGAGATCTATGCGATATGGCCGAGAAATGTAATTTTGATGTTAACTCCCAAACCGCTGCGCAGAAGTCAACCAAACTTCACCCAATAGTGTATTGTATCACAATCTAGTAGTTACATGTGGAAATTTGGTTCTAGGACATTTGATTTGAGCGCAATCCTCAAACTTAGGTAAAAAAAGCCATTTAAGCCTTTTCACAGTGAGATCTATGCGATATGGCCGAGAATTGTAATTTTGATGTTAACTCCCAAACCGCTGCGCAGAAGTCAACCAAACTTCACCCAATAGTGTATTTTATCACAATCTAGTAGTTACATTTGGAAATTTAGTTCTAGGACATTTGGTTTGAGCGCAATCATCAAACTTATGTCAAAAAAGCCATTTAAGCCTTTTCACAGTGAGATCTATGCGATATGGCTGAGAAATGTAATTTTGATGTTAACTCCCAAACCGCTGCGCAGAAGTCAACCAAACTTCACCCAATAGTGTATTGTATCACAATCTAGTAGTTACATTTGGAAATTTCGTTTTAGGACATTTGGTTTGAGCGCAATCTTCAAACTTAATTAAAAAAGTCATTTAAGCCTTTTCACAGTGAGATCTATGCGATATGGCCGAGAAATGTAATTTTGATGTTCACTCCCAAACCGCTGCGCAGAAGTCAACCAAACTTCACCCAATAGTGTATTGTATCACAATCTAGTAGTTACATTTGGAAATTTAGTTCTAGGACATTTGGTTTGAGCGCAATCATCAAACTTAGGTCAAAAAAGCCATTTAAGCCTTTTCACAGTGAGATCTATGCGATATGGCCGAGAAATGTAATTTTGATGTTAACTCCCAAACCGCTGCGCAGATGTCAACCAAATTTCACCCAATAGTGTATTTTATCACAATCTAGTAGTTACATTTGGAAATTTAGTTTTAGGACATTTGATTTGAGCGCAATTCTCAAACTTAGGTCAAAAAAGCCATTTAAGCCTTTTCACAGTGAGATCTATGCGATATGGCAGAGAAATGTAATTTTGATGTTAACTCCCAAACCGCTGCGCAGGAGTCAACCAAACTTCACCCAATAGTGTATTTTATCACAATCTAGTAGTTACATTTGGAAATTTAGTTCTAGGACATTTGGTTTGAGCACAATCTTCAAACTTAATTAAAAAAAGTCATTTAAGCCTTTTCACAGTGAGATCTATGCGATATGGCTGAGAAATGTAATTTTGATGTTAACTCCCAAACCGCTGCGCCGAAGTCAACCAAACTTCACCCAATAGTGTATTTTATCACA